>NC_056744.1:42500-122500 GCF_019279795.1 Protopterus annectens | reverse complement strand
TCCCAGGATTCAGACCACCCCTGTGTCTGCTACAACTTAAACACACTGTCCATCACAGTTGTGACTGCTATATAGATATTGTTGTATATCTCCTATCTGCTTTCTGTCTTATTACTCCCCTGTGTTTTTGCATTCTGACCTTGTATTACAACACTCTCATACAGACTTCATAGACAGTTATATGTTGTAGGACAGAGTGGGCGACAGTAATGTGTAATATTTCATTATTCAGAGCAACTGCATCAGTCCCACTGCCATACAATACCAATGTAAACAGTACCAGTACTGGGTATCATTCTTGTATTTCTGGGCACAGTGTTGGTATCTGACAGACCAGTGGGAGAAATGTTTATTAGCAGTACCTGGATGTTCCCACACACAGTACCAGATTCCACATTACTATTATGCACATACATCTCACTCTGTTACTGTACACACTCTGACCACAGCTTGACAAGTTGGGGTATAGATGGGACATACATGGCTTCTTAGTCTCATAAGGTATTGGGGAGTTGCTAGTGTGCCAGCTTTGTTCTCATAGATGTGTGCCAATCAGTTGTATTTCCCGTTTGCTGCCTATACATCTGGGATCATCCCACTGATTCCCCAGGGGGACAGGTTGATAGGCAACAGATATGGGCCACTTTACTGGACATTCTGGACATATCTGTACAGTTGTGGGGTATGATTCTGTATGCAGAGTACTACCACTGGCAGGATTCAAACCATGGCTGTGTGTGCTAAAAAAAACAGTTGACATCTCAGTTGCATGTGCTATTGGCGTTTTGTTGTCTGCATTTTCACTGTTTACTGTCTATGTGTCTCTCAGTTGTACTAAATGGCCTCTGGGGATTACACCTGTCATATACAAGCATTTCTACACATTAAATTTATGGTGCAAGGTGTAGGTAACAGTGCTTAATACAACAGTACTATTACATGATTGTGAATCTACATTACCATATGATACCAGAGTATACACATGCAGTCCAGCAGTTAGACCTTTATTGTCAGGCTATTACACTTTTATTGACATACAAAAGATATGAGACTCTTCCTGCCCTATTCTGTATTGTATGCAGTACTTGCCTTGAACAATACAGGTTTTATACAGTCAATTCATTTACTACTACTTTTAGTTTTATTTCCTATGACAGTAAATGCATGAATATTACTGACCTACCTCACGTCGCAACCTCGCCAGGCAACTGACGTGGGCCTCCTGGTTTGCAGCCCACTCCATTGCAGCTGTGGGGGACATAAGAGGAATATTTAGCCATACCTATCCATGATATGCCTGAGCTGGCAATTATTACACACATAGTGGGGTGATACTTACACACAACTGGAACATCCCCTGCCTCTCTAGCGTCTTGGATCCACTCCTCTAAGAGGTCCCCCCTTACGCCACTTTAGGTTGGCATAGTGATGCTTGACCTGCTCACCAGTTCTGGGTATGCCAGTCGCACTGGTGAGGTCATGGGCGAGATGGTCCTAGGCCTTCACCTTATATTGGGAGCCCTGGTACTGGCCCTGCAGCAGTCTCTGATAATGGTCTTTGACAAGGAGTCCTGCCATGACTTTGGACTCCTGGATGCACCAGCGCTACACCCGAAAGTGCACACCTTCTCTCCTTACTGCCATTATGCCTACAAGTGGAAGCTACAACCAGTTATGAGATGTATTCCCGCCTCTTGGGTTTAAGTAGGGCTGATTTCCTGCAGTTTTCCATGATTGGCTGGTTTTGAAAAGTTTAGGCTATGGGCAAACCTGCTTACCTAGGGTTGGCATTGTTTAAAGGGAGTATAATACTGGGCACATTGAGTTAGCTGGCCTACACATTGCTTACACCTCCTAAGCTGGTCTGTGCAATGCTTAGTGTTGCTTACATTAGACTTTGCATTATAATTCCTTTTTGGCATTGAGCTATTATTCATTACACCTTATATGTATGCCTGGTATCCATGATTCATGTGTACGTACACTGTATGGGGTCCTTGTGTTTTATAGGGGACTTCAACACTCTATTTCAATTACACCTGACTTCTGGCCTTACTGCTATACTCCGGTTCACGTATTTATGTTATGTAGTTGGTTAAGGTACATATGTCGGCATATTTATTCCTTTCACAGGTTCAGTTTGGTTTTACTATGGTGAAGACTTGTTTGCTGATACCTCATTTTCTTGTACTTTTGTGTTGGCTTAGTGGTTAAGTACTGTGACTATAGGGTCCTGGGTTCGAGACCTGCATGGCTGTTTATTTTGTTGCTGGGCAGAACAAGGGCTGTTGGATACAAAGTGATTAAGGCACTTTTGAGCAGTTGTAAGGGGGTTTGCGCAAGGGTAAGCAATGCTAATCTTCGGTTAAATATGCTTACAGAGGGTTAGCTTCAATATTGCTTAACCTGTGTGCGCATTGCTTATACCCATGTAAAAGGGCTTAAGATGCTTACTAGTGCTTAAATATGCATACTACTGCTTACTGGTGTTTAAACCTGCTTACTAGTCCTTTATTCATTATGACACTGACACCTCACATGTGCATTTACTGCAGTACTCTAGTTCATAAATATATGTTATTTAGTGGGTTATTGTCAAAGGAAAAAACTTCAAAGACCAATACACGTAAGGTTCAGTTAAGGCACATTTAATAACTTGCTGCAAGGAGACAAAAACATGCAAATACAGGATTTTGCCTAACTACTAACAGGAAGTATGCTATTCTTATACTGTTCTACAAGACATTGCCTTCTATGGCTGACGTAATCAAACACAACTTTCAGTATTGTTCTACAGCAGATGTTACTCAGATTTTCTGCTGACATGACTGGATTTATGAAAAACATTTTGAGAAAAACAACCTGGCCTTGGTGGGCCCTAGCCTGTTACAAACTTCTATTGTGTAGTTCTAATACATGTGTTACATTTCAAGGTACTTTTCTAACTTAGACACAAGCAAATGCTGATTGCAGTTCATATTTTCAAGCAGTCTTTGTTCTGATTATCTATAGCTTCTGCAGCTGTGTGTTTTCTCACAGCACAAGCGGAACTCCTTGTCTAAGTCTCATAATATTAATACATCTATTCATTATTTTCCTGACACAAGCAGAACTTATATGCTTTCCTGTAAATTTCCAAAGCATAAGCAATAGCTGCGCATATTTCATGACAATACAAGGTTAGAAAGCTTCTGCAATTCTTACAGATTTTATGCAGTGTAAAATAGAATAAATGTGTTAACCCTTTTCAAGCCTTAAATGCACTAAGCATATTACTAATACATACACTAATACATATTTTTCTGACATTTCCCCCCTTTTAATACTTTTATTCTACTTTCAAAATAAGCATAAACAGTTTTTTCTTCTAACCTCTTCCTACTCAGGATTTGCAGTTAAGAGAGTTATTCAGTTTAAACTTATGAAAGCATTTCAGTTTTTCAGTAGTTCTTATAGATTCATAGACTCATAGGTTCATAGATTAGTACTAAGCTAACTGCCCTTGTGAGCCATTTTAAGCCTTGCCAATTATCCATTGTGAGACTCAAACCCTGCACCTTGTGTTTGTTAGGCAAACACCTTAACCATTAGGCCACCCTCCCAACCCAACTCAGCACTTTGATATAAGGTTTCAGAAACTGACATGTCTATAAAGTCTTTAATCAGTCTTTTCATGCAGGGGATGCCACAGCAAACACATACTCCCAATAGGAGCATTCCTACACAAATGGCGATCAGGATGTTCATTAGTATGGTACCCCACCCCCCCAAACCATGTCTGGAAAAAGTCCATCAGTGGGTTTGGTCCTGGTTTGGTCATGGCCGACACTTGCTGAATTACCTCAAGATGATTGTCTATCTCGTGTTTATGGTCAGGAATATACGAACAGCACTCCTCCTGGATTAAAGCGCAAGTACCGCCTCTCGTCGCTAGGGTGAAGTCGAGAGCCATGCAGTTTTGAAGCACTACAGTTCTCATGGCATTCGGTTCATCAGTCACCAATTCGAGAGTGAAAAAAGTTGCATTGCTCATTACTTCGAGACGTTTAGACAGTTTTCTCAGCTCCCAGATCGATTTCACTGCTCCATATGCTGATGATATGCCTGCCCATGATATAACACTGTCACTCAAGTCCATGTGTGTCAGTTTATCACCTATAGAATGATGTTTTTTCCAGCATGCATCGATTTGCTCCACTGGATTTTCAGGTTACTTGACGGGTTTCTTGACGACCTCTCGGACATTCCGAATTTTTCCTCGAAGTAAAACTGCAGTGTGTCGTATGGCCGGAACCAGGTAGCCCAAAAAACAACTGCCAGACCAATTCTCAGGTAACCATTTGTATGCCTTTCTGCCACACACAAAATAACAGTCCTCTACTTTAGTAGTAACTTTGCTATGAATATACACTCGCCCTGCATGAAACATTTTTCTATCAATTATAGACAGTTGTTTATAAAGAACAGAATTATGTTTTACTTCATCAATTGTTTTATGCATCAATTCAAGAAATGAATCATAGTTTGTATTACAATAAGAACCTGCATTGTTAGCTTTAGTGTAACATTTATAAGGAACAGTCACATTGCAATTGCTCCAACCCACCTGAACAGTATCATTTTTATAAAAACACACAGTTCCCTTTTGTGGAACAGACAAGTGCAATGCTATTTTATCTTGTGATGTAATGGTTGAGGTATCATAAATCAAGTTTTTCCAGGTCTCGTTGACCCCTAGGGGGACTGCAGTCATTAATAATCCCCCGTATGCTGTCAGCAAAGCTGTGCAAATCCAGCAATTCGAAACATTGAAAGTCTCAGCATACACATATTTAATTGCCTGGTAAGTGTTGAAGTTTGGGTGCCAGTCTATGAGTAATGCTTCACGTTTATTCAGTTCAGTTTGTGTGGCTGGAAAAAGGAATGGCCACAACAAAAAGATTATTGTCACTAGTACAGTTAACAGGATGATTATGCAATACTTCTGAGGAAATGGTTGTTCTGCATTCCTGTTTGTTCTGGATTCTATCATTTTTGCTCTTGACATGTGACAAGATTTTTGTCCAGTTCAAAGTTCTCAGTGCATCAGGTGGATCCACGAGGCATGCTCTGCGATCTTGACTGCAGTGGGTGTTGACAGAAGCACTTAATATGGACCTTCACACTTTGGTGACGCCCAATTCTTCTTCTTTATTGTTTTCACCCAGATCCAGGTACCTGGTGCCACTGCCACTTCTGATGGTCTGGTTTGTTCTTTATCTGAAACAGAATTTGACTGCAACAGATGTTTAGAATTCAACAAATTTCTCATATACCCTGCTAGTGTACAGTCAGCTTCCTGGTCTGTGGGCATGAGAGGTTTCCACTGAGGTATATAATAAGCCCTTCCAAATAGTTTTTCAAAAGGAGTCAATCCTTTTGCATTTGGAACAGTTCAAATGCTCAACAGTGCCAGGGGCAGACAGTACACCCAATTTCTCTGTGTTTCTACTATTAACTTCCTTAGCTTACTCTTTAAAATCCCATTATGTCTCTCTACTAACCCTGCAGATTGCAGGTGATATGCACAATGATTTTTTTAAAGAAATACCAAAATGTTTACTTAACTGTTGTATGGTTTGGTTTACAAAGTGTGTACCGTTGTCACTGTAGATCCTTTCCGGAATGCCAAATCTAGGGATGATTTCTTTAACGAGAATTTTTGCTACGGTAGCCACATCTGGATTTTTAGTCGGAAAGGCTTCCACCCATCTGGAAAACATATCTACAATGACAAGACAATACTTCTTATTTTCACATTTGTTCAATTCTATGAAATCCATACAGATAGTATGAAACGGATATGGTGGTGTAGGGAAACTCCCTTGCTTGGGCTTTAATGCCCCTTGTGCATGATGTTTATTACAAACGTGGCACATTAAACAAAATTTTTTAGAGTAATTTAAGAATCCATATGTCGTGAACACTCGGTTCACCAGCTGTACCATCCCCCCTGTTGAGACATGGCATTGCCCATGGCTCAACAAAGCTGCATATCTAAACAAATTAGATGGTAATATCAGTTTCCCCTCTTTAGAGATGTACAGCCCCTTTTCGAGAATTGCTCCTCGTTTTACCCATCTTTGTTTTTCAGCCTGCATAGTAAGTGTCTGCATTGTCTTTGAATTTCTAAGTCTAAAATCTCAGAGGGTTGTAATTCCTCATTCAAAAGAAATACTTCTGAAGCTGCCTGCTTTGCAGCTGTATCAGCTCTCACATTACCTTTTGAAATCCTAGCCTGTTGCTTGGTATGAGCTGTGCATTTACAAATAGCTACTTTCTGAGGTAACTGAATAGAGTCTAAAAGATCTAAAATAAACTGTGCATGATTGATTGGTTTGCCAGTAGATGTTATCATTCCTCGATTTTTCCATTGTTGCGCAAAAACATGTACAGTAGAGAAAGCGTACTGGCTGTCAGTAAATATGTTCACACATTTACCCTTTGCTAAGGTACATGCCCGTGTCAAGGCAATCAATTCTGCTGCCTGTGCAGATAAATTGTGTGGTAAGGGTTTCACTTCGATAATCTCAGTATCAGAAACTACTGCATATCCTACTAGGTACTGTCCTGCAGGACCCCTTTTGCACGAGCCATCCACGTAGTATGTCACCTCGGCATCATCCAAGGGGACATCTGTAAGATCTTTTCTAGGTAGTATCTTTTGCTCAATCGCCTGCAGGCAGCTATGCAGTGTGCCATCTGCAGGGGTTGGGAGCAAGGTAGAAAGGTTCAAAGTCATGCATCCTTCAATTGTCATATGAGGTTGGCTCAACAATATAGTCATACAGGAAAGATGCCTAGCAGGGGAAAGATATGCTACCTTCTCTTGCAGTAAAATAATTGCGACTGCATGAGGCACTCTGAATGTGAGAGGGTGGAACAAAACTACTGAGGCCGAAGCCTGTACTGCCATTGCAGCTGCAACTACTGCTTGTACACAGTGGGGTAAAGACCGTGCCACTGGGTCTAGTTGTGATGAGTAATAAGCAATAGGGCATTGCTTGTCCCCATGCTGCTGTGTTAACACTGATGTCATATAACCTTGCTTACAATCTACAGTTTGGAAAAAACGTTTATGATAGTTTGGTAATCCTAAAACTAATGAGGACGCTATTAACTCTTTCAGTTTGCAGAAAGCAGATTCTGCTTCTGGTGTCCATTGTAACAAATCCTGTGCTGCCATAGGCTTTTTATATATCAGGTTAGTCAGCGGTGCAGATTCCAAGGTGTAGTTTGAAATCCAGCTCTGGCAAAAATTAGTCGTACCCAGGAAGGACATCATTTCCTTCTTGGTAGTGGGTTCTGGTGCTTGTAAAATCGCTACTTTTCTGTCCTCATCTAATGTCCTACCCTCTTTGGATATTACATATCCTAGGTATTTAACTTGTTTTCGCCAAAGCTGCAGTTTATTTTTGTTTACTTTTTGTCCTTCAGTGGCTAAAAATTGTAATAGCGCTATAGTATCTTCTTTGCAATCTTGCTGGGTGGGGGCCGCCAGCAGGATATCATCAACATAAAGTAAAATCTGACTGCCTCTTGGTGGGGTAAATCCCGCCAAGTTGCTTGCCATTTCTTGTGAGAATATTGTCGGACTTTCACAATATCCCTGTGGTAGTTGCGTATATGTATACCTTTTCCTCTGAAATGTGAATGCAAACCAGTATTGGCTGTCAGGGTGTATCGGTATCGAAAAGAACGCATTGCTGATATCTACCACAGAAAAATATTTCTGTTGAGGTTTTAAATCATTCAACAGAGTGTGTGGGTCTGGCACCGTAGGTGCCCTTGATATTACTGCGTCATTTACAGCTTGTAAATCTTGGACCATACGCCACTCTCCATTCGCTTTCTTAACAGGAAATAAGGGTGTGTTACATGGTGAATCAGGAGATTCCACCAGCACCCCTTCCTTAAGTAAAGCTGCTATAATAGGTTTGATTCGTACCTCTGCATCTTTTCTTAAGGGATACTGTCTTTTCTGTGGTCTAAATGCTGACTTTGGTGTGATAGTAATTGGTCCCACTGTACGAATAAGTCCTACATCTGATTTTCCTGTTGACCAAAGAGTTTCTGGTATATTCTGTAAGGCATTCTCTTCCTCCTTTAATAGGAGTGCTAATCAGCTGTCCTTGTTAGACTGCAAGTGCACGGCTGGGTGGGTCTGAGTTATCCAATTCAACTTCTGCATTTGTATCCCCTGTTCTGACAGTTCTAACTCTGACTGCTTTTCCCATCTCGTGACTTTTTCTCCCAAGTCTATCCATTTTACATTCTTGTCCTTAGTTAAGCCAACATGTGGTAATCAATTAGATTTATAGAGTGCAAAGAACTCCTGGGGCAATGAACAGCTGGCTACACTGTTCCCTTCCATGTCCCAGTACAGATTACGTAATATCAATCTCTTTGCACGATTTCTAAACAATTCTTGCTCATATTCCTTATCAGGTCCTGGTGTGTTACAATAATACAGAGTACAGTGCAACAAAAGTTGTTTATCAGTGTCAAGGGAGGGGAACTTGCTGATGGCTACGTTCATCAACTCTTTGGTCACTGCCCCTGGACCAGTCGTAACCAAGTCCTGGCTGTACCAATAAAACATTTCACCCTCTGATTGCACTGCAAAGGTATCAATTTGTCGCTGTGCTTCCATATCCTGCATAGTCGGAACTACTGCTATACCAAATAGCTGCATAAGGTCTCTGCCCAAGAGGTTTACTGGGCATTTTGCAGAAACAACAATTTTGCTTTTCCGGGTCAATCCTGAAACAGGATCAATTATTACAATATTATGGGAGAGGGGCTCTCGATACAGCTGTCCATTAGCTGCTTTCACTATTATGTAATCAGGTGACTCTGAATTTTCTGGCAGTTTGGAGGGATGTATCAGGGTCCGTGACGCCCCTGAGTCACACAAGAATTTGACTTCCCTCCCTTCTACCAGGAGTGTAACTTCTGGTTTTGTGTCTGCTAAATAGAGCTCTAAGCTCAATAAAGCTAAATCCAATATTTCATTTTCTTCATTATCCGTAACTTCCTGCACTTCCTCTATTTCTTCTGTCACATCCTCTACTCCCTCTATCACATTCTCATTTGTCCTTTCTCTGCTATCCCCTTCTAGTGATTCTTGACTATCAGATAGTCAGTCCTCACCCTCCTTGTCTTCCTCCATGGTTGCCCTCTTATTTTTCTTGTAATCCCTTGCCAAGTGTCCCTTTTTACCGCATTTAAAACATTCACCCCCTTTTCTTTCGCCCTTCAAAGTCCTCTGATCGCTGATCAGATTGTTTGTTTCCCTGGCCATTTCTCTTGCCCTTTTTCCCAGATTGTACTACATAAACTTCTGCTCCATCTTCTACAGAAAATACTTGGGCTTTCTTTTTCTTTTTGCTATTAAAGTGCCTTTCGGCATGCCTAGCATATTCAAGTAATGACTGTAACCTACTTGTACGATGATCTACCATGGGCTTTGTAATAAAACTGCTTATGGGTGCAATGCTGCCTTTCAAAAATGCATTCTTTAGCTGTTGCTCATATGGGGAATCTTGTGTCTGGTCTTCAGGAACCTGCATTCCACAATGGTTATTAAAACATTCTAACAGTCTGGCATAATATCTGTCAATAGTTTCACCTTCTTGTTGGATGCATTGATTAATGCAAGTCCAGTCTGCCCTAGGCTTCCATTTCTCAGAGATT
The DNA here is from genome assembly GCF_019279795.1 of Protopterus annectens. Lineage (NCBI taxonomy): Eukaryota > Metazoa > Chordata > Ceratodontiformes > Protopteridae > Protopterus > Protopterus annectens. Next base: position 112,765 of record NC_056744.1, on the reverse strand, counting down.
CAGTCTGTAAGACCTTTTACTCTGTTGTCTAGCGCTGCGCTGCTATGTGGGAGGGGCCTGAGCGCAGCATCACGGGGATTCCAGTTGCCACTAATCATGTGCCAATCTGGTCCAACAATTTGTCTGACTACTTTTTCTACCTCTTCTCCGTTTAAATTATAACTTAGCCTCATTCCTTGTAAATCTTCTAAGAACTTTCTAAAATTAACCTTTGGATGGGTAATTCCCTCATTGGTTTTCTGGATGTCTTCCGGAGTCCAGGGTCTAAACACTAGAATAGTTGGGTCCTGACCTTCTTGCCCTGCCTGAGGATCAGGCACTTCTATAAGTGGGCATATTTCTTCTTCACTCATAGATCGTGAATTCCTACCCATTTGATATAATTCAATGTCCCCTTTTGAGTTACCTGCCCGTGTTCGAGACCTGGTCTCGATAGGATCTCTAATAAACGGTTTTGCTTTCGTTGTGTCTCTATTTATGGTGACAGCAGGATATCGTGGGGGTGGACTAACCTGTTCACTTGCTTCATATTCTGGTAAGGGAGGCGGAGGGGCCGATGCTATTACTAAGTTATTGTCCTCCTTATCTAAAAACATTGCTTTTGAATCATTATTCTTTTGTTCCCTACAGTTTACTTCCTCAATCCACCTGTGTGCCTGAGGAATTCCTAATTGGTGCTGCTTTTTTACCCGACCTCTGGAATCAGTTTTAAGCTGTTTGACAAGTTTAACAAGTGAGGATTTTTCGAATTTACCGTCGGATTCATACTTATTAACCCATTTTGAGTAGTAACCTGGCCTTGGTGGGCCCTAGCCCGTTACAAACTTCTATTGTGTAGTTCTAATACATGTGTTACATTTCAAGGTAGTTTTCTAACTTAGACACAAGTAAATGCTGATTGCAGTTCATATTTTCAAGCAGTCTTTGTTCTGATTATCTATAGCTTCTGCAGCTGTGTGTTTTCTCACAGCACAAGTGGAACTCCTTGTCTAAGTCTCATAACATTAATACATCTATTCATTATTTTCCTGACACAAGCAGAACTTATCTGCTTTCCTGTAAATTTCCAAAGCATAAGCAATAGCTGCGCATATTTCATGACAATACAAGGTTAGAAAGCTTCTGCAATTTGTACAGATTTTATGCAGTGTGAAATAGAATAAATGTGTTAACCCTTTTCAAGCCTTAAATGCACTAAGCATATTACTAATACATATTTTTCTGACAGTTATGCAACATGAATGTTAGTCATAACGTGCTTTGCCATAGAAAATTGAATGTGCTGCAGTGGGACTCAAACCGGGAATTCCTGCTCGTAAGACAAATGCTCTGCCCACTACACTATTGCTATGCTGCTTCATTTGAATATATCTTCTTTGTTACCCTCTTCAGCCATTTAAGCTGCATTAACCGTAGCTAAGCGATGGGCACACCCACACACCTACGATTAGCTTTAATCGGATTTTAAAATAAAAAAATAAAGGGTTTGTTCATTTTATTGGTGATTACTTGCTGTTGTACATGAGGGGGAATGTTGGTGGGGATATGCGGACACCTATGAGCAGTCTCGCTCATTTCTTATCCCTGTCTGCTGTTCTTCATTGCGAGGGTGTGTATATTCTGAGAGCTCTGCTCTCAGACACTCCCCCTGCACTCTTACATGCTCCGTGTAAGATTAGGAACTCAGACAGCATGCCTCATTACTATGCATGGCGCACTGCTGTCCTGCTCCTAAACGGCCGCCTCTGTGCAGGACTAAGCTAGTCCTGCACAGAGGAATAGTAAATTTGGGGGATTATGCCTCTGGTCTAGCCTATAAAGTAATTTAATTTCAGCTATTTTTCTGAAGTTAACCTCTTATGTTCCAGTTTCCACTGTTAAAAGATATATACATTGAAACAGTTACATAGTGCACGTACATTTCTGTTCTATTCCAGTAGGGCACACTGTGGTTACATTTTAAGCGAAAGCACTTTATAAAATACCTTTTTAACACACATGCCTGTACAGACCAGTTTGATATACACATGACAAACAGATTTAATACATTTGTAGCACAAGCATCATATATCAGGTATTCACAAATGACATATAATTATTTACAAAATTCCAGCTAGCTGGGCTGGCAATATCTCCTTTTGTCACAGGCAGTAAAAAATGTGTGTGTTTTAAAAAGTGTAGGTGAAATCCGGAATGATAGTGCCGACAAAATAATAATCTAATGAGTAAGAAAAAATAGTCTCACAGGCATCAATTGGTCTTCCTGAAGAATACATTGCAGTAGATTTACTGACAAAAGTGGACAATATGAGAAAGGCAGACAGCTAAAATCAAAGCACTTTGGACAGACTATGCCGTGATGATGGCAAACATTATTCAGAAATACTAGAAATTTGTTGCAGGAATAAATATTAAGAGGACAATAGTACCAATAGTAGACACATGCCCACACACACACACACACACACACACACACACACACACACACACACACACACACACACACACACACACACACACACGTGCACACACACACAGACACACACACACACACATACACAATGCCATGTGGATTTCCAATTATGTAGCCCACTAAGTAAGTTTCCAGTTCCCTAATTTGATTGTTCCATTTTCAATAGTCATCTGATTATATTTTAGTTATTTATTTGAAAGCTTGTTTGTCATTTGGGTAAGGGAACTGGACTGTGTCTCTTTTCATCTGTAATAAGCCTAGCTCCAAATAGAGCAAGAATACTTGAAATGATCACATAAATAATAAATGTATTTACATAGTAGTTATATAAAACAATAGTGAAAAGAAATGAACTCATTACAGCCGAGTGACATCTCCAGGTGCTTCTGCAGTTACATCCTACTGATGCTTCTAGGCATCAAATATTGCTTGTTCACATTTGAAATAATAATTCTAAAAACAGGCTACATATGATGTATTAAAATATTTCATCTTAAAGCTTACAGAATGGCAAACACGAGTGTATTGATGTTTGACATCTGTGTTTTGCAGATAAATAGATATTAATTGTTGTTCATATAGTATTTATTTATATTGCCATAAATTTCATATTTTTCTAATTACCTTGATAACCAGATAACACAGGCAGAGCTGCTTAGCATCATATGAAAGCTCTCAGCTGAATGAACAAAATGCTGATGATGGTATGTGTGCAACTTGAGTGGCTACTGAGATATTGTAAGCTAATAACAAAATATTGCAAATTTAATAGTTGCTGTGTTTATTGTGACTTGTAAAATCCATTTTAAGACCTAGAACCTAAAGAATGCTACCAGTATAAAAATAGTTTGTGCTGAAATTTACACTTTTTAGTAACCACTGTGGTTCCAGAGACATAAGCCTTTGTTTGAAATGTGAGGACAAAAATGTAATCTATCAAAAAGCTTAGGCTCTGCCCATTAGAATTTACTGTGCAAACTTCCAGAGCTCTATTGGAGTGAATCAGTTAAGGTTTTACAGCGTATAAGGCAATACAATATAGCAGTATAAGAGCCATGTTACCCTCAACTATCTGTAGTATATTATCCACATTGTATATGTAACATTATAGCAAAGCACAGAATTATAACATGTACTATTTGGAGTATGTAACATACATTCTGTACTAACAGGGGTTATAATATGAGTTACAGGATAATCTGCAGAAGATAATCTATGTAACATTTATAAAGACTATAAATACTGACATATTTGTAGAGGGCCTACAAGTATGTACAAATATACAGTTTTGACTTTATGTACCAGAAGCTCTAAAGCATGATTTGAATATCTTTACTGTATTAAAGGTATTTGTCTGACTAACATAATCAAACCATTTTCACTGAGGTATACACAGCATAAACATTTTTTTTTCTTTAGTGAGACATTATTTTAGATCTGAAGTAGTTTACTTAATTTGTCTTCAACCTGTGGGTTCCGGATCCGTATCGGATCCGAGCTGGCAATTTCACTAGCATCTGCTCCAAGCTACAAGCTTATCTCCTTACCCATAATACACCACCACTACCTTCCAACCCCCAGATCTTGTTTGCCTCAGCTAGCCATAAGCATTGTGATTCTCGGAGTTGTGAGTTGGGTTGTTTGGTATTATTAGTGTTTGTTGAGTGTAGTCTTGTCAGTGTAGGTTCCCTCTCTTCCTCCCCTTGCTGGTGCATTGAGTATTAGCCTTTTTGTTTAGTTTTTAGGTAGTTAGATAGTTTAGTGCATAGCTGTCCCCCCCCCCCCAAGCTTTCTGTGTGCTTTCTGAGTGTGTGGTGAGTGGATGTGTTGTAGAGAAATAGTTTTCTATAACTTGTTTAAATTTCTCTCAAAGTCTTTGTGTTGGGACATGGCATATCCTAAGCCAGTCTTAAAGAGGTGCACTGAGTGTGGCCACAAATTGTCACCCACTGATGGCCACACTCTTTGCATGATGTATTTGGGAGCGGCCCATTTGACCACTGATTGTGCTATTTGCGTGGGTTTTAACACATGCACCATTAAGGATAGATGGGCCAAGGTAGCCTTGAAAGGCCTTCTACCTTCTACGGAGGCAGCTGCCTCCTCTTCTGCTTCAGTCACAGATGTTGCCACGGCCACCTCTACTTCTTCTCTTGTCCTTACTTCTCCTCCCTCCCATGCTGGGACTCTCCCTCCCACTTCTAAGCATGTGGAAGTGGAGTGCAGAAAAGACAGAGAGAAGGAGAGAGAGCATCAGTCAGAGAAACAAAAGAGGTCCCCGGACCTTTCAGCTCCTTCGGGAGCTCCCGCCAAGAGTCAGTCTAGGCACCGTGATTCCCCTTGGCTCCGATCTCCCAGATTTTCCCCGGAGCCGGAGGAGCCACGACCACCATATAGAGCCTCAGTTCCTCAAACCACCAGGTCGGAGTCCACGGCTTTGTCATGGTCCACCCACAGCCTTTCTGAAGTCGACATGGATAAAATGATGCGGAGGTTCATTCGCACACAAATTCAGATGGGAGTCTTGCCAGCCTCCTCTCCCTCTGGAGGCGGGAGCTCGCTTCCCTTATTCACACCAATATCTCCTTCTCCAATCCGATCCCCAGTTTTGGAGTACATGGATCCGAGGATGGCCTTAGTCAGGGGGTCGGCACTGATGGTACCTGTCTCCTCGATGCTGGCAGCTGCCTGGAGTGTGTTGGATCCAACTAGTTCAGATCTGAGTGCTCTCGGAGCTGGAGCTTTGGTGTTGGAGCTGAGAGAGTGGAACTTTTTCCATTAGCTCTGACATTGTCGGGCCAAGTCCCCCCCCCCCCTTGGAGCTCTGTCAGCTTTGAGCATTGGATCCGGGGAGAACGGTTCCCTTACTGGTGGACCAGGAAGCTTGTTCTCCCTCGGCGTTCAACGTGGTAGAAAGGGTTCTCTCCACTTTATCGAGGCCCTTGACTATATCTTCAGACTCTGTCTTGACTCCCTCTGCTTTGTGTGTGAATCCCATCATTTTACCTGAGGGACAGCCCATGCTCAAGGAGCCCCAGGCAGTTCCCCTTGAGGAACAAGTGGCTTGTGAGTTCTCCCGGGAGAGCCCCACCGGAGATGAACCTCACAAGCATACATGCAAGAGGAGGCACTTGGACTCCCCCAAGTCCCTCACTGAGGACACGGATTTGGATGATGGGGAAGGTTCCCCCAGATCACCTCCTGAGGATGTCTCCTTCAGAGACGCCATGGAAATCTTATGCCATCGGGAAGGTTGGTCCACCCCAAAACCTTCCTTGGATGAATCTGTGTTCCTGGAGGCTTTCAGCACAGACCTGTCTACTTCCTGGGTATCCCCTTCCGCAGATCCATTGGTGGATTTGGCCACCTCATGGGCTTGGAAGGAGCTGGACACCATGGAACCAATCCCCAAATGCCCAGACAAAATTTTGAGCCCTCCACAGACAGACCAGCATGCAATAACAGGTCCCCTGTAGACGCTATGGTGGTAGCAGCAGCCACCAAAAAAGGAACTAGCCCAGGAGAGTTCCTCGGTTCATCCCCCTGACCATGAGTCTAGGATTATGGACCACCTAGGGAAGTGGGTTTATGCATCAGCTACCTTCTCCATCAGGGTGCTGAACTATCTGGCCTATGTTACTAGACTACAGCATGACCTGGTTAAGGAACTGGCTGAGTCTCCGCCAAAGTCCATGTCGCAGGAGGACAGAGACATGTTCTCCGCGAGGATGGCTACTTTGACAGCGGTTTCAAATAAGTCCATGTGACTCCTCTCACATGCTACTGAAGTAGTGGCTAGGGAGGCTGGATCTGGCATGTCCATGAGGTGGAATGCCTGGCTCAGATTTTGTCAGTTCATGGAACCCTTCAAGGCGTCTTTTGCAAACGCCCCTTATGACAGTTCTACCCTCTTTGGTAAGACCGTCTGAGACACCTTGGTCCAGAGTGAGAAAGACAGGAAGACACTGTTTGCCATCAGAATCCGCTTCTCGAACCCTCAAAGATCCTTTACCCGGAATCAGTGAGGGCAAAAGAAGATGTGGTTCCAGAAGTCTCAGTATTCCCGGGACACTTAGGGCTCTTCTTCCCCTAGAGGCAGAGGGGGACAGGATAGATGCCAGCCCAGAGGCAGAGGGGGTCAGAGGAATTTTGGGTCTTGAGAACCTTTCACGGACAGGCCCACTCAGCAACCCTGAGGGGTTGCCCGACTGCTCTGGAGGCAGTTGGGGGTTGTCTGTCATTGCACCTGATGGCATGAAAGTCCATATCATCAGACCATTGGGTGCTTCAGATAATTTCCAGAGGATACTCAATCCCATTTGTGGTTCTTCCCAAACCTCTCAAACACCTCCCGGATGTACCACCCACGCAAAGGGAGGCAGCAGCACTAGAAATCTCCAAGCTGCTAGAGAAATGAGCCATCGAAACCGAATCCCCAGATCAGTCCGGATCAGGCATTTACTCCAGGTTCTTTTTGGTGCCAAAGAAAATGGGGGACTTAAGGCCCATTCTGGACCTATCTACTCAGAATCTGTCAGTTGCCAAAGAAAAGTTCCATATGGTCACCTTAGAGTCCATCATGCCGTACCTGCAAGAGAGCGACTGGATGTGCTCGTTCAACATCCAGGATGCTTACTATCACATAAAGATGCACAGAAGCTCCAGGAGGTTCCTCCACTTCCAGCTAGGAGCCAATCATTACCAATTTCATGCCCTACCCTTTGGGGGTCTATATTAAATATTCGAACACTTAAAAGTTTGAATCACTAAAGAATGAACTTTAGTGATCAAATGCTTAAAAGTTTGAATATCTATAAAAAGAATATTTAAAAAAAAGAAAAAGTAAAGGGTTTAAGCAGGGGGGCAAGCCCCCTGCACTCCCCACGTGGGGCCCCCCCAAACCCCCCCTACTTAAATATACCAACTCCGAGATCGCACTTCAGTGTGCTACAGTGTGGAAATGGAAAATTTCCCATTTCCTACACTGTAGCACGATCTTGGAGTTGTCATATTTAAGTAGTAGGGGGTGTGGGGGGTGAAGGGGGGCTTGTCCCCCTGCTTACAACCTTTAGTTTTTCTTTTTTTTTTTTTTTAATTTTTATGTATATTCGAACATTTAAGCGTTCGATCACTAAAGTTCGTTTTTTCGTGATTCCAACTTTTAAGCATTTGAATATCTAATATAGACCCCCCCTTTGGTCTCACCACAGCCCCCAGGGTGTTCAAAGTGATGGCAGTAATAGCAGCTCACCTGTGGCTTCAGGGGATTCAGGTCTACCCTTACCTGGATGATTGGCTCCTTACTGCTCCCACCAAGCGTCTACTTTGTCAGACCAAAGATTATTTCCTAAAGCTTGCACTCCACTTGGGGATTACAATCAATGCAACCAAATCTCTTCTGAATCCTGTCCAGGTGATAGAATACATAGGGGCATGGATAAGCACACTACAGACAAAAATCTTCCTGACCAAGGAGAGAGTTTGAAACCTAAGGATGCATGTTGCCTTCATCTACCGTTCTCACCTTCCCTCAGCAGAATCGGTTTTGAGGGCCCTAGGTTCTATGGCGGCAACCATAATGCTTCTTTAGTGTGCTCAATTACATATGCGTGTACTACAGTGGACTCTAGTGGTGCAATGGTCCCTGTTGGATCTTCCGTTGTTGCATCCAATACACCTCAGCCGAGTCTGCAGGTTGTCCCTTCTTTGGTGGATGCATTCTCTGTAAATCCTGGAGGGATGACCTTTTGTTCCAGCTCCTGTCCAAGCTAGTTACCACGGATGCCTCCCAACTTGGGTGGAGGGAGCATTGTTCAGGAAGGACAATCCAAGGCCTGTGGTCCCCTATCAAGACCAGTTTGCATATAAACGTTCTGGAGATGAGGGCGGTCCTTTTGGCGTTGCAGGCCCTTCATGCCTTTCTACCTCTGGGAACCATTGCAGTTCAATCAGACAACATGTCAGTGGTCTGGTATATCAACAAACAGGGAGGGACCAGATCTTACCCCCTTTGTTGTGAGGCTATGAGAGTTTGGGAATGGGTGAACTCCACCAGTCGTTTTCTCACAGCAAAGCAAATTCTGGGATGGTCCAACATTCTAGTGGACAGACTAAGTCAGACTATTCTGATGCCTTATGAGTGGTCCCTGAATCCTTCAGTAGCAGAGCAGATCTTTCTAGAGTGGGGTCGGCCTTGCTGCGATCTCTTCGCATCTACTTCCAACATGAAGTGCAGCGAGTTCTTCGCTCTGACCCCCCCAGCCGAGGGAATCCCTCAGAGATGCTCTAGTCCATGCTTGGCCTCCCGGTCTTCTGTATGCTTATCCTTCTGTACCCCTTATCCCAAGGTTTCAACAGAAAGCTTGCCAACTGGGGAGCAAAGTGATCCTCATTGCCCCCTTTTGGCCTCGTCAGGTATGGTTTCCCTTCCTTTGATTTCATCTTCTGGCTCCACCTTGGATCTTGGATCCCAGTCAGGATCTCATTTCACACCCCTCGAGGGTCCCTCATCCAAGTTTGGACAGTTTGAAGCTCACAATTTGGCTGCTCCAGTTCCCTTAATTGCTAGGACTCCTGGATTGTCTTCTTCAATCAGATCTATTCTGGTGGCAGCTCATAAGTCATCCACCAGGAAGGTTTATCATAGCAAATGGAAATGTTTTTCCTTTTGGACTTCTCAAAGGAGTTTAGACTCCTTCACGGCTCCTGTTTCAGCTATTCTGGATTTTATGACAAATATTTTTCAACAAGGAGCTAGCTCTTCTACAATCAACGTTCAACTAGCTGCCATTTCTCATTTTCATATGGGCGAGAATTCTACTTCTTTAGCCTCTTCCAGATTGTGTAAAGCGTTTATTAAAGGTACCTTCCTCTTACATCCTCTGGTCAAAGATCCCATTCCTCCATGTGACCTTCCTATGGTTCTTCAAGCGTTGGTCGCTCTGCTATTTGAACCTGCAGCAACCACAGATCTTAAGTTTTTGTCTTGGAAAACAACGTTTCTAGTGGCTATCACCTCTGCTAAGTGGGTTTCAGAACTGCAAGCATCTGTTAAAGTTCCATGCATGATTTTCCATAAGGACTGGGTTTCCCTTCGCACCAATCCTTCCTTTCTCCCAAAAGTAGCATCACAGGTTAACCTCAATCAAACCATCAATTTACCTGTTTTCTTCCCAAATTTTGCTAACAAAATGGAATACAGGCTACACTTGGATGTTCATAGACAGTTATGGTTCTATTTACACAGGACTAGAACCTTTCACAAATCTGATCAATTGTTTGTATCCTTTTCTAAACCCTTTTTGGATAAACCTATCTCCAAGGTTACCATTGCTAGGTGGATTTCCTTGTGTATCCTTCAGATCTACAAGGATAAAGGTTTGTCTCCTCCGGGTCAGGTGATAGCTCACTCGATTAGGTCCATGGCTACATCTGCGGCCTTTTGGTCGAGAGTCTCACTGGATGATATTTGTTCTGCACCTACTTGGTCCTCATCTCATGCCTTTATTTCCCACTATAAATCGAATTTGATTTCTCGAAGAGAGCATCCTTTGGTTCCGTGGTCCTCCGGAATATCCTTCCATGAGGGCCACCCAGGTATTTAGTAGCTGGGGACTCTGTCCCACAGGTTGAAGATCAAATGAAGTAAGCTACTTCAGATAAAGAGGTTATGCACTCACCATAATGTTCCATCTGAATAGTTCTACTTCATTTGTCATCAACTGTCCTTCCCTCCTTCCCCCTGGCCTTACCATATGGACAGCCTTTTTGGCTGATTTCAGGTGTGTAAGGTGTTTTTTGAGGTCAGGTTCTCAGTGTAAGTTGCAGCAAACTTGATATGGGGGTTAGAAGGTAGTGGTGGTGTATTATGGGTAAGGGGAGGAGCTAGGAGCTCGGAGCAGACGCTAGTGAAATTGCCGTCTCGATTCCGATACGGATCTGGAACCCACAGGTTGAAGACAAATGAAGTAGAACTACTCAAATGGAACGTTATGGTGAGTACATAACTTCTTTTTTTTGTTTTAAAAGCTTTGATAGCTGCTTCATTTGTGATATCCTATGGAAGTATGTTCCACGAAGCAGGGCTATTTTGGAGAAAGCTATCTCCTGTCACTAGACAAAAGGGGGAGTGTGACCATCTTAGGTCCATTGCTGATGTTATTTCTGAGGGTGCAATTTACTGTTTGGATGGATAGTTTTGTACACAGAGGTGGACAATACTGGAGATTTAAATTTATGAAAAGAAGGTGTATAGTAGCAGAATTTCTTTGCTGATAACGAGATGTTAATAAAGTTTCTTTTAACTAGTCATAGTAATGTATTCTTGAGTCAGCAAATTATTTTAATGATTGATATTTGAAGTGTGTCTGTTATTGCTGGGGTCTGATGCTAGTATATTTAGGTAATACTCAAGTTTGGGAATGAATGCAATTGCTGCTAATGTTATTCTAACTTCTACAGCTAGTAAATGTGATAACCCAAAACATAATTTTAATTTTGAGAGTTTGTTGCACTGTTGTTTCTGTCTGTATGTTAAAAGATATGGTTAAATCGAGTGGCAAGGCTGAATATTTTTATTGGTACAACTTAGGAACTAGATTATTTTGTGGGTCACAGTGGTTCAGGCTCCAAAAGACTTGCTCTCAGTGTAAGTGATTTACATAAGTGTAAGGCTTATCTGTAAACAGATTTACACTGGGCCAGATTCCAAAAGACCTGTTCTCAGTGTAAGTGGTCACTTAGACTGAGAGCAAAGTTTTTTTGAATCAGGCCCTGTTTTTCACAGAGGGTGGTTCTATAAAACTTACAAGAGGTGGTGATTAGCATTGCACCAGAGTCACTGGTATTGATGACCACTTGATTTTTACGGGTCAAGTTACATAGGCATGTGAAGTAAAACTAGAATTTTTAATATAGGTTTATTATTGTTTTGTCCAAGCTCAGTAAAATATCATCTGTGTAATATGTAATATTTTAAAATGGTAGTTCCTCTGTTATGTCATTGATAAAGAGAGGAAATAATATTGGACCTAGCAGTGAGCCTTGGTGGACTTGGCAACATAAATAAGGAGTCTAATTCAGACAGAGACATTCGTAAAACCTGAAATGTTCTATTTGTTCAGCAATTTTGAATCCATTTAGTTACTCCTGGACCAATTTTCAGCTTTTCTAGTTTATGCAGAACAATTTTGTGAATGACTGTTTCTCATATCAGTAATGGCCTCAGCTATAAACAGGCTGTCATTTATATTACTATAGATTTTGTCATTTACTGAATAAAGTACAGCCTGTTTACTGAAGCCATTCTGAAGCCAGGCTATCCCTCTGTTAGTAAACCAAAGGTATTAATGTGGTCAGCAATCTGTTTGTATACTTGTTTTTGAAAGACTTTTGTAAATGGACAAAAGTTGGGAATGGTTTTGAAATCTTTGAGACTATTTGCAAGTTGTAGTTTGGGAATGGGGTAAATACGCAACATTTCAAAGGATATGGAACAATGCCTTTGGAGAGATACAATAGTTTGTCCATTAGTTTGGCTGCTTAGTGAAGGACAGTAGGGTGAGTTTTATTGTAATTAGAAAATAATATGTTGTCCAACTTTTTGAAAGGGTTTCTAACTTGCTTAGAAGATATTTATTTAACGCAAAAAGTTGGACATAGATCTATTAATTGGTTATTGGGAGCAGTCTACTTGCTTTGCCTGAAGGTGGGTGAAGCTGTTTTGTCACACTGTTTAAGGTAGGGACTAGGAAGATTTTGTATTCATGGGTGAAGAAAGACTGAGGAGAAGAGTTAGCTTTTTAACTATTAAAACGGCGACCTGATCGAGTGTGTCCGCCCATTTTCCCCCCTACAACTTGGTTGGCTTTCCAGTTCCCTGCCCACCAAGGACCACAGATAAACAACTTCGGGAACAGCTCAGGATACTTTTCTATGGCTAACTATAACAAAAGAAAATTACACATAAAGGCAAATAGTTTTTTCCCCCCTACAACTTGCTTGGCTTTCCAGTTCCCTGCCCACCAAGGACTGCAGATAAACAACCTCAAGAACAGCTCAGAATACCTTTCTACAGCTAACTATAACAAAAGAAAATTACACCTAAATGCAAATAGTTTTTTTCCCCCCAACAACTTGGTTGGCTTTCCAGTTCCCTGCCCAACAAGGACAGCAGATAAACAACCTCGGGAACAGCTCAGGATGCTTTTCTATGACTAACTATAACAAAAGAAAATTACACATAAAGGCAAATAGTGTATGTGTTTAATTCCTTTTAATTAAAGGTAGCACACACTTGATCAGGCCAACGCTTGTCCTCACCTTGAACTCTCTCTAACTAACCACCCCTTCACTCTTCCTGCCTTCTAATTACAGTCATACCTGCAAAATATCCCAAACTTTTGGCTACAAACTAAGGTAAAATCTTAAATGTTTGGCTACAAAACTAAGTATTAAACAAGATTGTACTAGTGAGTTGAGTGTTACTAGACAAAATATTTTCACTTACCCTGCAATCCTTAACCTGGGGTTTAACACTCGTCACCACTGTAACTCCTCCCCAACCAAACTATCATATACCACCTACACAAGGCGCCATTTTTAAATGGTGACCTAATCGAGTGTGTCCACCCACTAAGTTTGACTGAGCAATCTGTGTTTTTTATAGCATCTATAACTACAGTTTTTTGTTAAAAAATTACATTGCATTGCTTGGATGACTCTGTACAGTTCTCACATATAACGTTGCTTTTGCCCGAATGACTGCAGCTGTTTAATCTCTGTGTAGTTGTGTATTGCATAAGATTGGCGAGCTGATACATGGATAAAACTGTTGGTCTTTTTTAACTGTACTACATGTGGCTGTATTGTAATGATCCATTTGTTAACTGCACTATAACTACTGAAACGCTGCTGCTGTAAAACTGATTTAACCAAAGTGCATAGAGCTTAGCAAGCTATCAAAAGGAAACTTATGAATTTAGAGTAGACTTTTGCATTTGTTTTCATTGCTGTAACGCTAACATGATTAAGAAACTGCCATTTTTAGAACTGTAGTAAGGTATCCAAAGTTGCTAGTATAGTGTTAGAGCCAAACGTGTTTTGTTTTTCAGATCTGCATTTGCCAATGCATTATTATTTGCCTTGTAAAATGCTTAGAACTTAAAGTGAGAGTTTTAGCCACTACCTAGCATTAATACAACACTGCCTTGTTCACTGTTGACTTGTGACCTCATTTCTGTGTCTGTATATTAACTCTGTCTCTCCTACCTCTGCCCTTAATAACTCACATATCTTAGTTTCTGTTCCGTTTCTCTCCCTCACAGTTTTTCCCCCCTACAATTTGCTTGGCTCTCCAGTTCCCTGCCCAGCAAGGACCGCAGATAAACAACCTCAGGAACAGCTCAGGATACTTTTCTATGGCTAACTATAACAAAAGAAAATTACTTAAAGGCAAATAGTGTATGTGTTTAATTCCTTTTAATTAAGGATAGCACACACTTGATCATGCCAATGCTTGTCCCCACCTTGAACACTCTCTAACTAACCCCCCCTTCACTCTTCCTGCCTTCTAATTACAGTCATACCTGCAAGATATCCTAAACATTTGGCTACAAACTAAGGTAAAATCTTAAACTTTTGGCTACAAAACTAAGTATTAAACAAGATTGTACTAGCGAGTGTTACTAGACATATTCACTTACCCTGCAATCATTAGCCTGGGGTTTAAGCCCCGCTCTGTTCGCTACACTCACTCCGCTCCTCTCCCTGCCCCCAAATCCTACCCATCCCCACTACATCTACATTTATTTTGCAGCTAGAAACCACTCCCATACTTACCCCACCAATCAAGTCATACCTTCCAAATTCCACACCCCTCCACCCCTCCTACCTTCTTAATCACACATCCTAATCCCTATGCAATCATGCCACTAACTAATACAGTTGTAATCCCACCTGCACTTTTCTGGCCTATATTACATCCTACCAAGACACTACAGTCATAACTCCCAACCATTTCCACTGCACATTCTCATCTACTCCCCTGAAACTCCCACCACATAATTTCATTACCCCTACCACAGATTGCCTTTTCCCAGCACAACTGCCCAATTACCAAACTCCCATCTCATTTTAATGCAAAATATCCATAAAATACCACAAGTACTTTACTGCATATATAAAACATATTCTCAGCACTTTCTCTAAACTTGCTCTCACTGGAGATATGTACCCCAAACCTGGCCCCAGTTTCACCAACCTCTCCACAAACCCCTCTCCAAATAACTCCCCCATCACTCAAATCAGAAGCAACAAAAAGCCAAATGACCTCTTCATTATGCTTCTTAATATCAGAAGCATCTGTAATAAGATCCAAGACCTCCAGGCCTACATACACCTGTGCTCCCCTGACATCCTTATCTTAACCGAATCCTGGCTCAAACCTCACATCGAAAGTGAGGAAATACTCCCACCTGGATATAACATCCTCTGCAAGGACAGAATATCCAGAAAAGGAGGAGGAGTGGCACTGTTGTATAAACACCACGTCAGTATCCAAATTCTCGCCCAATCAGCTCCCCAGTTTGACAAGGAAGAAATCCTCTACACCACACTCAAATTAAACCCTAAGAAAGCAATCAACATAATAGGGTGCTATTTCTCACCAGGCCAAAATATACCTCCCTTTGAAAACCTATTAAACTGGGCCTATCTCTCCCTACTCCAAGAAACTGTCATCCTTAGAGACTTTAACATTAATTGGTTATCCTGCAATAGTAAGCACCCAGCCCTCTACCTAAATCTCCATGGTTTCTCACAGCTAATAGAATCCCCCACCAGGATCAATAAAAACCAGAATAATCACACTATTCTTGATTGGGTCTTAGTCAACAAAGATGCTCACTCTTACCTGACAGGCTGCTTACCTGACTCCCTCAGTGACCATTCCCCAACCTTCCTACTAAAATATCACATAAATAACAGCAAACCCATTAACCACAGACTTATTTGCAACAAAGCTAAATTCAACTCCAACTCCTTCACCACCTCTCTACAGAAAATTAACTGGTCACCTCTAAAGTACTTCAGTCTAGATGAAGCAGTCCACTTCTTTAACAACACCTTCCTCAACATCATTAACTCCCATGCCCCCCCCTAGATACACCAAAATCAGAACTAAAAACTCCCCCTGGCTACAGAAAACCACCAGGGACCTTATGAAAACCAGGGATAAAATATGGGAACACTGGCGCACAACTAAAAATCCCTCAGATAGGCAACTATTCCTCGAACTATGCAACAAGGTCAAAAAGCAAGTAAAAGCAGACAAAGCGCTTTTCTATCAGACATCCCTAAACTCTTCCCAAAACAACCCCAAGCATTTCTGGCTTACAATTAACTCTATCCTCTGTCCAGGAAAAGTAAACACCCCCCTGCCAACCATCCCTCTCTCCACCTGTAGCATAGCCAACTCTTTCAACAAATGCTTCACAGATACCGTATTATCCCTAACCAAAAAATACTTCCCTACATCAATCCCCCCCACACTCAACCCAAATCCACCCCTCCCTGCCTTCTTCTTTTCCACAGTACCCACCTCTGATATAAAAAGACTACTGACAAAACTAAAAGCCACAAAACTAGCAGCCGACTGAATACCTATAAATAGCAGCTGATGTCTTAGCTTATCCTATTTCCATATTAATCAACAGCTCTATATCTGAGTCCTATGTACCAACACTATGGAAAATATCCCACATCATACCTATCCACAAAGGTGGCCCTTCCACAGACATCTCCAACTATCACCCCACTGCCATCCTCACCCCTCTCTCCAAGATACTCAAAAAATGCATCAGCTCACAGGTCTCCAAATACCTCCTTAACAATAATCTCCTCTCCAATACCCAGCATGGTTTCAGGCCACACCACAGCATGACAACTGCTCTGCTATCCTTCACTAACACCATCCTCCATCACAAAAACAATGGCATCTTCTCTTCTGTTGTACCTCTGGATCTATCTAAGGCCTTTGACTTTGTATCACACGATCTACTATTCTCTGTTCTCTCCAACCTTTCTTTCTCCACACCAGCCACCAACTGGTTCCACAGCTATCTACATGGCCGCCCGCAATCAGTTGTCTGGGACAACGATCTATCCCCACATCTCCCTGTTACTCTCAGGGTTCCTCAAGGCTCCATCCTTGAACCCCTTCTCTTCACCCTTTTCACCAATAACCTGCACACTGCCACCAAACATACCTCCCTCATACAGTACGCAGATGACTCCACTCTCATCTGCTTATCCCTAACTCTAACAGAACTCCAACAGATCACACAATAATCCTTCTCTTCTGTTGAAAGCTGGCTATCCAATGCTCAACTCCTCCTCAATCCAAATAAGATCAAACTCCTCATCTTCCAACCCTCCAAATCTACCCCTATCACCCCCCACTTCAATATACAAGCCAAGGACAATACCTCCATTTCACCAACAGCCCACACAAAACTACTTGGTGTACAGATTGACAACAAACTCAAATTTGACATGCACATATCATTCACAATAAAAAAGTCCACAAAAAACTGGGTGCCTTATATTGAAACTGCCAATACCTCACCAAGCCAGCTAGAATCTCTACAGCCAATCCCCAGCTAATCTCAACCCTACTCTATGCATCATCCAACCTTACAAATCTTAGACAGTCAGACCTAAAGAAACTCGAAGCCTGTTACAATAAAATCACACGATTTGCCACTGGGGCCTCCTACCGCAATCACCACTGTGTCTCCCTTAGAGACCTAGACTGGCTTGAGCTCCCACAACTTCTACACCTAATCCAACTTACCTTTGCTCATAAACTTGTAAGCCACCCTCTTAGAATCCCATCACTCCACACACTTCTCCAACCCTACTACTCTTCAGGACCCCTACGCTCCTGCAACAAAAATCTCCAGGTCACCAAAACCAAACACTCAGCGGGGGAAGCTCTATTTTCCTGCTCCATATCCAAGCTCTGGAACTCCCTTCCCACTACCATAACTACCCTTCCTTCCTGCAGTCTTTTTAAGACTGCACTTAAATCACACCTAAAGTCTCACTGGCTTTGTCCTTGTCCAAACCCTGACTTAACCCCCCCCCCCTTTTCTATCCTTCTCTCTTTTTCCCTGCATTTTGGTTAGAGTAACTTCTCTACCGCTATCAACCTGAACTGAATATTAATTACTGTTATTTCATCCCACCAGGATTTTAGTTATCATTAATCTATGACTATTGTCAATCTTGTAACTGATAGACAATTGCAGTACTATGTATTACTTCTTATTTCTGTATGTGCAATTAGTGCTCACTACTTAAATTTTACGAAATGTGCTCCTGTACTTTTCATATCTTTGATTCATATTGTATACTATTTAGCATGTCATTCATTCTGTGGAGCTTTTCTCCCCGTGCCTCTGCTGAAAAAGGACCTGTGTCCAGTTGGAATTTCCCGGTAAACAAATATAAATAAATAAATATGACCATTAAGGTTTTTAATAGTCTTAGACATGCTGTTAAGGCATATTTTTTTCTCTAAGCTATTAAACTTTCACTGTGCTGGTTACAATTCTGCATTGTTAATATGTAGCTAGGCTTAGTGCAGATTATTGCTGGTATGGTTGTTTTTCTACTCTTTACAAGTATTACTTCTTTGTCAAATTAACGTTGTTAATTTACTTATTAACCAAGTACATTGTTTCTCCTAATGCATCTAATAAGTTGTAAGAATAGAAGATCTTGTGTGTAAGAAAGCTGATTTAAGAAATAGGACAGGGCTGTACTGAAATATATTGTTGTATATAATGGGTCCCAGTTGATGTTTTGTAGTAGGTTATGCAGGTCTGGTTCCTTAAGTTCTGTAATGGGCCTATTCCCTATTAATGTTGGGGGGGTATTAAATGTTTTGAATGACCAAAGTGATAACATTTGACAAAGGTCACTTGGGAATTTGGTATGACATATAGACAATTGTGGGTGATATTGGTTATAACCAGATCTAGAAGTTCTAGCCCCATAAAATTGGTCAACCATTTAGTTGTGTAGATGCTGGACCCAAAATGTTGACATTGATGTCTCCTAATAGTACAGTGCTATGTTTGCCCTTCAGGGAATGTACTTACAATTAATTACGTTAGTGTGGCTAAAGAAACAAGTTGGGGGATGTAAGTTATACCTTTTAGTTATGATTGTTTAAGATCAGGTTTGCTGTAATCTAACTGGGGTATCATCCTTAATGCTATTTGCTTGAGATATTTGTTCAATTTCCAGTTTTATATCATTTAATTAGCTGAAGGGGTACTGATGAGCCTGCTCATATTATAGCAGACTGATCTTTCTCTCCATTCCTGGATTTATGTAAATTAAGTTTGAATTGTAGTTTAGCAGTTTTCTGAACAGTAAAAACATTACTACCATTTTGCAACAAGGAAAGATCAATTCAATTCCATGGAAGTTTGAAGGGTTGAGTACTGAAGCCAGTGCCCATGAGGCTGGAGTGACAGAGCAAATGCCTCAAAAGAACTTGATTTGAATTAAGATAACTAGTAAAAGTAAACACATCTGTGAAATACCAGGAAGAGGAGATTTTCTGATTAAAAATTAAGCTTGGTTTCAAACTTCAGTGACAACTCGATACAGAAAATCACTTCTGTAGGGCAACAGAAGTACAAGGCTGCCTGAAGGAGAGGAAGGGAGGGAGCCACTTTCTTTCATCGAAGGATAGGTTGTGAATATTCTAAGAATGTCTTGGATGAAAAACTATGTAGATCCCCATATTCACAGGGCAGACAGGGTAGAATGATAAGATACTGTAATTCAAATTGCATACCTAGACAGATGCTAGTCAAGTGCCACAGCTTTTCTCTTTGCAAATTGTTGGCAAGAAAAGTGGTTACAGTGAGAGGTGTAGTAATTTTAGGATACAGGATTAACATATGGAA
Organism: Protopterus annectens; assembly: GCF_019279795.1. Lineage (NCBI taxonomy): Eukaryota > Metazoa > Chordata > Ceratodontiformes > Protopteridae > Protopterus > Protopterus annectens. The sequence continues at coordinate 93,310 of NC_056744.1, read as the reverse complement.
GGTTCCCTATCCTTATTATAAAAAAGAGCTCAGATGATTAAAGCACAGTGGTTTCTCAAGAAAGAAGGCACTTTAGATAATCTGATATATCCTGCAACCTCAGGGATAAATTTTCTGGGCCAAGATAGAAGAAGCTGCAAAAATGTACATAGATAAGGCACGGGGGAACTTATACTATGGGAAGGAGGCTGAATAGGAGTTTGATCTAAATCAGAAGAATCCCATGTAATGGACATTTATCAAGAAACTAAGAGTGCTAGTTACACCTTTACAGGACCATCTTGCAGGCTGTATCAACCAGAAAACATGATATTGAGGAGAAGAGAAGCCACTATGGGCAGGGGTGGGCTAAAGAGAGATTAGATGACTCAATAAGGGAGGATGTTAGGGCTTTCTCCCATCTAAAAGACATAGAAAGGCAGAAAATATCTGTGGGCAATACACATCATTTCACAGAAATTGATACTATAGGAGGTAATGGCTTCACTCAGGTGGAGAGGGACAATCAGGAAGACAGATAAAGGAGTGAGATAAAAAAAAGATGACAACAGTCAAAAGAATCCATAAGTTTATGGATGAGACGAGAACTAACATGCATTCAGGTAGAAAGAGGGCATTGTTGCTTTACTAGATAGTGATAAACTTAAATGTAGGGAACAGAGGAGCAGAGGGAGCTACAAAATGTGGAAACCTCACCCTCAACAAGTTTCTTTTCTATTTAGGCTTTTTCTTTTTGTGTCTGTAGGGCTTTGCTGAGACATGTATGTTCCCTGCTGGAAGAAGAGAGGAATTTAGCAGAGTGACAGTGGTCACCGAGAAAATGTGATATATGCACGGGAGATCCAGCTCAAACCAATCAATGCAAGACTACCTTGATAGCTGTTTCAAATAACAGACAAGAAGTGTTAGTAAACTAACAAATGGGTAAACCAGCAGTCCTTTTGCACAGATCAGTGTATGGAAATCTACAATGAGGAAGGTCCATGGTCCTTGCAGATTGTGCTCCATTTCATTACTTATCATAAGGGTAAGCATGATTGTAATGACTGTTTCTCTGAACTTCTTTTTATGTTTGCATTCAATGTATATTTAGTGGATAAGGAAGGCCAAGAACATTGAACAGATATCTACTGTTAGATAACTGAATGTAAACTTCAAAGACTGAAGGTTCCAGCAGGAAAGGGGGTTAATAAAGGAAATTGCTAGAAAAGAGGGGTTTAAATTATGAGCTCTAAGCCTTATTAACATGTTTTTGAACACGCTTTTATGAGGAAGGGGGCAGGGTGACAAAATTATTAAATTAATTTTTAATACTTTAAGTGGAATGCTGCTGATGAGTGCCCAGGAAAATTTGTCTTATTTTTGTTTAATAATAACACTAGCACTGATATTTCTTTACATAAGGCTATTGTTTTGTTTTGCAAGTATCTAGCATGTTGATATACAATAGCTAAAACTGTAGATGGTAAAAATTATTTTTGTTGTGTTTACTAGCATAATTGATTATCTCCATAATTAATACTCTGCATGGGATTAGGATTAGCACAACTTCAAAATTTCATATCAGAATATTTAATATTTGAGTGGAAGGGAATAAAGTAGATTTATAGATTTACTGGGAGTAATACCTGCATAAGATAAAGTTTATAAACTTTTAAAATGTAGAAAGAAAATATATGAGGGGATCTGACAAAGCAAATGAGGCATTAGATCTAATATTTAAAGTAGGGACATACAACTGAAAATTACACCAGGAACTATAACAATCCACTGACAATACTCTAGTTAGCAGATCTGAAGGTTCTCCTTTGGTGGAAGAGAGTGGTGAGTGACTTTGATTCCTTCCGAGTCACATTTTTACTCAAGTTGCATGAGGAAGCATGAGGAACAGAATGGCAGGTGGTGGAGGAAGAAGTAAACTAAACAACATGGTATTTAGGTCACATCAACAATCTTATGAAGAGAGAGAGTGAATTCTGGCAAAACTGAAAACAGGGAATATTGATATAGTTCTAAAACAGGAATGTAAATTAAAGGCAAATGAGATGAAAACATTTCAGAAAAGGCATTACATATGTATTTCCTTCACTCTCTCCACAGGACCAAGCCCCATGACTTCTTAATCTGCAGTCAATTGGTCCAGTTATTCTGCAGTCTTGGGAGCTGGGATACAAGGGCAAGTGAGAGACTTACACTCATAATTCATTCCCAGGAATCCCCCTATCAGCTCACCCACTTGTGGCAGGGAGTGGGCCAGTCTTGCTGGTCCTGCAGGGTAGCCTACCCCCCCCCCCATGGAACATGCACCTTGCCTGCAGTTACTTTAATAAGCTGTGCTATAGCTGTCTTCCAAAGGTTCCCCTTGACACACAGTGTGGTACATACCTAGTGTTCCTGTTAGTTGTCATCTGTCTGGAGAGCTAGACCCATCTTCCTTCAACTATGCTGGGTGAGCAGGCATCAGTGAAGCACTCCCATCCTTCCCTGCCAATTCCTACAGGCATCAAAGCCATTATCTGAACTCAGATCACTTATGTGGTGTAGTCAGGGGTTTATACTACTACACCATGGAGTGGCTAGAGGTAATGATTAGGCTTCTGGTATGTTAAAGGCTGATGAAAATAAGGAGTAGTAATACTGTGAAGGGAATTTCAGGTTAGGAGACAGAGCAGATTAGAAAAGACTGTTGGGTGATAGGATAAATGGAAATGGGCAAAGGGGTGATTAGCATATCATACTATGGCCCAAATACAGACAAATGAATCCCACTCCAAGAATACTAAATTCATTTGGAAAGTAAAAAAGAGGAAGATAGGCTTATGTTTGGAGGAGACTTTAACTTTGCAATACAACCATCTGTGGATGGACTTTATGTTAAAATATAATTCCAGAAAAGATAAAGAAAGGAAATGAGAAGGGTATTACTGGAGGAGGAGATAGAAAATATTTGGGTAATTGTGAATGTAAAAGAAACTGGATCCCCTTTTCCATGGGATGAAAGATAATAGGTATGTTGAATAGACAGAATGCGGGTAGACATGAAAGCAGCAGAAGAAATAAGTAAGGTGAAAGTCAGACAGAATGGTATTAGGCCATGCCATGATGGTTATGGACTGGGATAGAATAGAAGGCAGGAAGAGTACCTGGAGGTGGAATCCTGGAAAACTGGGTTAGTTGACTGTTTTTTTTTCTGTGCTGCTATAAATTTTGCACATTTGCATGGTTTAGAATTCCCCTATACAGTACCAAACATCTAAGAAGCATGTTTTCCCTGTAGAATGGTCCATAAAACTTTACCCTGCAAAGCAGCAATATAGGCCAAACACCTTGTGTGCTGACAAGCTGCAGCTAGTTGGGCAATACCTACATATTTAGTAGAATTCAGTACTGTGCAAGCATTAAAGTTAGTAGAATTTAGTACCGTTTAGCATAATCTGCCCCAATAAAGCACCCTTATTAGTCTGCACCAACAAAGTACCCTTAATAGCCTTCTAACCCCAATACACCACCCCCTTGTACCTTACTAATCAAAGGAATGGACAGCTTGGATATGCAATTTCCTAACTTTTTTGTAGCCAGCTTGGTAGATATGGGCATATTGAGACACTGTTACAATTATCTCATGTTTGCCAACAACTACTCAATCCTTAAAGAAGCAGATACATTATGCGAGAGTTGTAGTTGCGCAATGACACTGGAGGCAAAACTCTCATACAAGTGCACATCAGATTGTCAAAACCACACAGAAAACACCCACCTCACATACCATACAATACAGAAATAGATTAAAATATACTGAGTCACTTAAAAGCAATCTTACTAAACAACAAAGATCGCTTAGACTACCTGTTGTCAAAGCTATGCCTTAGCAAGCCCAAAGGCAGTCAGAAAAAACAACACCTAATACCACAAAAACTGTCATTGTCAGTGGAGCTCCAAATACTAAGCCCCTAAGGCAAGCAAACACACTTCCCAAGGCTCTCTTCATAGGGGAGCACATTGTAAGACATACTGATGTTCGTTTAACCAGGCTGAACAAGATAACTGTCATTTGCTTCTCTGGAGCCAGGACTTGCCAATTCGCACACACAATCAAGGCATTATGCCACAGGATTGTGACAGTCATCCACCTTCATAAGGGAGGACCTTTAACAGATCATGGAAACTACAAACCCATTAGTCTGACTAGTCTTATTGGCAAAGCCATGGAAAGAATTATCATGGAAATTATCAGCAAGGACATAGGAGACCTCCTGACACTGGATCCATCCCATTTTGGCGTTGTCAAAAGAAGATCATTTTACTGAATCTGGTGGACTTCTTTGAAAAGGTCACTAAAGCAATGGATGTGGGGAAAATGGTGCACACTGCCTACCTAGATCTGGTTAAAGCATTTGATACAATACCCCACTTGTGCATTGTGAACAAACTTATAGAACCAGGTATAAACCCCTTTATAGCATGCTGGATAGCTAGTTGGCTCATTGATAGAACCTAGGAGGTTAGAATTGGTGAGGCCACCTCCAGAAAGAGGCTGGTCACCAGTAGAGTTCCCAAGCACTCTGTGCTAAACTCACTCCTCTTTGATATCTATTTCTTGGATGTCAAAGCAAATGTCAAAGGCCTCTGGCTAACCAAGTGTTTGCAGATGATTTTAAACTGGGAGCAGTCATTGAATCTCCCCAAGTTGAGAACAACCTTCAGGAAGGTCTAACACAGGCAAACACTTAGTGACAAAGCCATAGCTTAAAACTCAACAACAAGAAATGCATTATAATACCTTTTTGGAAGTCAGCCTCCCTTGGTAATTACTTCATCTATAAAACACCCCTAAAAGTTGATTCACTGTTCCGAGATCTGGGAAGTCATGTAGATAGTAGCCTAGCCTTTAACCAACATGTGTTCAAGGTAGTAAGAAAACCCTTCTATGTTGCTCAACTTATAAGCAAAGGCATGGCATCTATGTCCAGAGAGGTCTTCATACCACTGTGCTCATCCCTCATCAGACTCATCATAGTGTATAATGCCCCCTTTGGTATGTACCTGACCAGACAAATGCAACAACTGCAATGTCCACAAAGGTTCCTAACAAAAAGAATACAGGGAGTAAACACAATGTCCTATGCTGATCACCTCAAAGCCCTGTCTCTTTACTCAGTATCATTGAGACATCTGAGAGGTGATCTTTGCCTGGCATACAAGAATACATACCAATCTGTTAAATGGCTCTTCACTTTTTCTCTCTTCCTTCCTGTCTGTACTGGTATATCACACAACTCCTTTCTCAGCCCTCTACTCTTAAATACATTCACTAACAATTTACATAAATCTTCTCAACAAGTTTCAGTCATGCAGTACGCTGATGAGTCTACCCTAATATGCATTTATGACAACCTAATACATCTCAGTGAATTACTCAAGAAAACTTTAACTCTGTTGAAAGTTAGCTAATAATCACCTGCTAATAAACCCCCCCCCAAAAAAAAAAATTACTTCTGTTTTTTCCAAAATCACATTTCCATGAAAAAAGACTTCTAATATTTCTCCCTTAAATAATTCCTTGATTTAAACTACCCCCATACAAAACTACTTGTCATGACAATTGATGACAATCTTGAAATTCAATTTACATATCCACAACAGCATCAAAAACCCATCAAAACCTAGGCACCCAACACAGAGTAAAGAAATTCCTTGCAGACTCTGTCAGGGTAACTCTAGCTATTACTTACCTCTGACACTCTGTCCTATATAGAGCCCATATCATGACCAACCTGCAAGCCTTCTAAACTTGAACAGTGCTATAACAAAGTTGCCAGATTCGCTTACAACAAACCTTACCAGACCCACCGCTGCTTGGCACTAAAACACTTAACTGGCTTAAGCAACCTCAACACCTATCTTTTATTTAGCAAACCTTAACCCATAAAATCATCCATAAAGTAGTTGTTAAACCATAGTAGTTTGGGTTATGATAGCTTGAGACAAGATGGTTGAAGAGTTTTTGTGAGAGGCTGGATCAAAAGTTTTAGAAAGATTAATGAATACAGAGGAAGCAAGTTTGCCTTTGTCTCTGGATTTGTTAATAGTACCTGTGAAAGTTAATATGGCCGTGGTAGTGCTATGGGCAGGTAGAAAACTGTTATTTGCGTGGGGCAGGAGCTTTTCCTGAAGAATATGTTGAAGAAGTTGCTTGTGAATGCACTTTTCTAGAATTTTTGACAAAGGGAATAATATGGCAATAGGTCTGAAATTTTATTGGATAAGGTTACTCCTTTATGAAGGAAGATGATGACATTTTTTTTCAATAGGGTAGGAATGTATGATTCCTTGATAGATCTGTTAATTAGAAGAGACACAGGATAGGCTATAGAACTGGCAGCCAGCTTGAGATATTCAGCTGGAAGATTATCTGCTGAAGGAGAACTGGGTTTCTGTTTAAGAAGTAGCAATTTGATGCAGGCGGTTGGGATGGGTTTTAGTGTGAAACAGGCGGAGTCTGCTGTCTGAGGAGAGGGGATGTCAGGACTGTTGGGAGGAAAATCCTTAGCAAGGACTTTAAAACTTATTATAAATTGTGTGTTAAATTGAGCAGCTATTTCAGAGGGAGTGTTCTATGGGGCAGGATTAAGAGTAGTGGATGTTCCAGGGTGGAGTATATTATTAACAGAATAGAATAATTTTTTAGGGTAAGACATCTAATTTAGTAAGGGTTACTGAAGTAGGTTTTCTTGTCTGTGATAATCTGTCTTTTATATGGAGTGCTTTTTGGGGAGATTGATATTTTAACCATTCCTTCCAAGCCCTATCTCTTTCACACATTAGGTGCCTGCTTTAACAGGATAACAAAGAAGTAAGTTTATTATTTATTATTTTTGTTCTAGTTGGAGACAGAGTATTGAAGGTTTTCAGGAAAAGTGAATTAAATGTGTGTACATCTTTGTCAAGTGGAATATTTTTCAGGATAGACCAATTAAAGGAATTAGAATTCTGTTAAATGTAGCAGGGTTAAAATTAATGAGTTTACAGGAAGTTCTAAGTACAGTAAGGGTTGTTTGACATGATGGGTACTAAGTCTGTTTGCATATGCAGTGAGGTGATCACTGAGAGAATCAGAGAGTGTCAATGGAGACATATTTAGTGGAATCAGACGCCAATATCCAGTTGAGAATTGAAACACTGTTTTTGGGATAGTTGTAATGTGTGAAGGAAGGAAATGAGCTGAGTCAGTCTAAATAGGTTTAGGCTAATTGATGGATATTTTGTACGGATAATCTGCCGGTCAAAATGAACATCTCCTAGGATTGTCTTTTTTATTAGAAATTGTATGTGAGATTTGGTATAGGATGCTTTACAGGGATGTAGCATTATTACCTGGGTTAATATAGAGTACTACAATACATAGCTAATTACAGTTATGTAGTTTAAATGGGAGATGAGAAATTCAGAATTATGGAATTTGGGAATAGGCTTATTATAGGATTTGGATTTCAAGATAGTCAGGGTACAGTAAAGCTACTCCACCACCTTATTTTAGTTCTATCAGCCCTGATGATCTGAAAGACTGACCCCTATTACAGATATCTTAGATAGTAGAAAAAGATGACAGAGAGGAAATGTATGAATTAATAATAAGAGAAAAGAGGTAATGTAGAAAGTTTGAGTCAGGTCTGGTATCCAACCAGTGACCCAGAGAGTGACAGGACTAACAAGAAACAGAGTACAAGGATTAGTCCAGATAAAATCACTTTAGCTAGCAGATCTAATTTTCTCTGGATGCATGTACTTTTCAAAAAAATGTGAGTCACCTAGTGTGACTCTAAGTGACTTCCTCCTCTACATATATAAAAAAGGTCCGTCTTCATAAGGAAGAAGAATGGGGACTGGTCACGTTAGTCACATATATGAGCCTCTCATAAGCAGGCACTCTATTCTTTATTGCCAAACAAGAGAAAATAGTGTTTTATAATGTATTTCTGGAAATATGAGCCCAGTAGAAGTTGGTATAGTCTCTCACATTACATGTGATACAAGCATTGATAAGAACAAATCAGGCTGCAAAAGGCTTTGTAATAAAACGTTCATAATTTGCTTCAAGGAATATAAACCCCACAAAGGCAATCATAGCCTCTAATATTACACGTGATACAAAACAGGCTAATAAAGTCTGGTAACAACCTTGTAAAAGCAGGCATTTTCAATGATCAAACTGTAAACCACACAACAAGCCACTCTATTAGATGGACCCGATGAAGCTCAGGTGAAAGTGTTTTCTTAAATATAGCTCTATGGTAGCTCATGGTGTGTTGCGTTTTTTGTTTATTAAAATATAAACATTTTAACTAAGAATGAGGTTCCAAAGGCTGCTGAGCTGGTAAACCCTCATGGATCTTTCAGGATAATTCAAACAAGGCACTAACCTCTAAGCTTTGGGATTGGCTCCATGTTTTTCCATCTCCTAGATTTTCCTCTGATCATCTCCTCTGGACCCTTCCACCATTGTCTAGAACTGGCTTTAAATTTTTGACCTGTTTTAGAACAAGAACACTTGTCCATCTACCTTCTTAATTGAATAAACTACTTGAAATGTCAACAAAGCATCTTTATTCCTCCCACAGGGAGGGTATCAGAGACAGAGAACCCTAGATTTGCTAGCTAAAGTGATTTTATTGGGACTAATCCTTTGTAAAATTAATAATAAGAGTTGATATGTTAGAAGTGTTAGAATATCTGAAGTATCAGAAACCAGGCATAGCAGGAGGACCCAAAGGTTACCCAGCTGAGTAATACCAATCGATAGGGATTTATACAGCAAAAATTTTAAGGCAAGTATTTAATGTTACTTTACTCATTGGTACTCTCCCAAGTACCATGTCAAAAGACACGGTCTTAATACTTTTGAGGATGAAAACATACCAAATCGATCCTGCTAAGTTTAGACCCAAATCCCAATGTAACATGGATGTAAACATTTTCATAAAATATTACTCGCCAGGTTAGAAGATAAAAGTACACCTGCATATTATTGAACCTGTACAGGTTGGTTTTGGAAAGAATAGGCCCTCTGCAGATCTTTGGAGATTGCTGATAAATTTCATGGAATGGGCAGAGAGGGAAAGAAGGGGTCAGGCAGCCATATTATTAATGAATATTCAGAACGTGTTTGATGTAGTAAACTGAGAATTTATGACAAACATGATAGAACAGGTATTAGGAGAGAGGTATTAGATATTTATCAGTCAGCTATCTGTGAAACCTAAGTTAAGGAGAGACACTAGGCAAAGCTGTCCAGTGTTGCCTGACCTCTTATTATTGGTTACAGAGAAGTCAGCTGAACAAATCAGAGTGCTGGTTAAGTGAAAAGGGGCTAGCAAGAAGCAGCATCAAACTCTTGGCGGATGACTGCAAGATCTTATTAAAAAGGTGGATGATGCACTACCAGCTGTACTAGATTTCTTTAGTTAGTTTGGTAAGAGATCAAGACGTATATACATTCCAAAGGGATAAATAGAAATAAAAAGAGGTAAGATGGTGGAAGGAGAAATAAGCTTACCACAGTCAGAAGAGGGAACAAGTATTTGAGCTGGTTGTCTGCCCATGCTTCAGGCAATAAACAAATTGCAAAGCTCCAGAGGAAAGAATATGAATTTTACTGGATAAGTGATCAGAAAGAGTTAATTCATGGGGAGAGAGAGAAGAGTGGATATGAATGATGTTTTTAACCACTAATAATGTATTCATTATGACATACAATTGGCACCCCAAGAAAAAAACTTATAAGCAGAATACCAAAAGTATATCAGACATTTGTGTAGACAGACAAGAAGAGCAGAGTAAACCACAACAGACTGAGGAAGGACAAAAATGTAAGAGGCTATGGAATGCCTTTTTAGACAATAAATATCAGCTGTTAAACTATTGGAGAGAATAAGGAGATTCCAAAACCAAAAGCTCAGATGGCTGCAATAGGAAAAGGTGAGTAAGGGATGTATAGGAAGAGAGTGAGTGGTATACAAAAGAAAATGGATAAAGAGATGAGAAGATATTCAAACAGAGCCATACAAGTTAAGAATGAGAGGAGAAAGATGATGCATGATGAAATCTGGGGTGGAAGCATAGCAGAAGCAATGGGGGATAAACTGATTTCATGGAAGATGGGAAAGACATTTAATAAGTTCATAACATATTAAGACATTTTATGAAAGAAGACTGCACAGAAGAGTGTAAATCATTTGAGGAAATACAAACTGCCTTTACATTGGAGAAAGGAAACTGGTTACATTATTTAGCTATCACAGAAAGAATAAAATGTGAAAATAATTAAAGGGAATTAGAAGGAAGATAGCAAGAAAGTGTCCAGAGGAGTAAGAAATTGAGGGGGGTTTAAAATGGAGTGACAGGTAAAATCTACAGAAATCTGGGAGGACAAGAAGAAGAGAAACGCCTACAAGCTACAACATAAAGGTAGTTAGAGGAGAGGACACTGTGTCTGGAAGTTATGCTTTGGGAAGAAAGCTACAATCAAGCCCAATGGTTGAATGTCCAGTACAAAGCACGTATACCATACCGGGTAAGGATGGACAGTGGATAGAGGAAGCAACCTGCTGGAGATGTGGAGAAAAAGGGGCAAATAATTTACTCATGTCGTGGAACTGCAGAGGCATAACTTCTACATGGGCAGAGATAAGGAAGTTCTGATATAATCTGTATAACGCTGAAAATAATACTCACATGTTCTGTGTGTTTGGGAAAAAGTCGCTTTGAATATGTGGGACTTTGAGAAAAGAATAAAATGGCAGCTACTGGATGCATGGGTTAAAATACACAGCCAGGGAACTGAGAAAAGAGGAAGTAATGACCTTTAGGGCCCAAGAAATATTCAGATGGATGGAAAACATAGTGAAAAGCCTAAAAGAGCTAAATGGAAAGGAAGACTAAAGAAGATCTGAAGTAAAGTAAAGGGGACAGCAAGGGAAAATGTCTCAAGACAAATCCTAAGGTCATGCAAATAATAGTAAATAATTTAGCTTTTTCATAATAATATGGCACAAATTGCTCTGTCGGCTAAGGAGAAAGGCTAAATTGTGGAATTCTGTATATTTACATTGGAATAAGAAGATATGTAATATGTAATATTCTTTATATAAGTGAGTGACTTTCCAAATTATATTAAAGCAAATACCTTTTATATGAATAAAAAGCTCTGGAAACTACATATAGCAGGAAACAATGTTTTTTTTTCTTTTCCCTCGGGGTAAGTCCCCTGCATTCCCTGTGAGGTGGTGACATCTCCATACTCTGACATTTTTATACCAACAACACAATTATACAACTCTGGGGAAAATGCAACCTAAATTGCCAAAGTTGTTTTCAGTGCTTTTTTTTTTTACAAAAGGTATTTTCCTGAATATCGCTCACCAAATTGACTTGCTCCAGACAGAAATTATATTGCAAAATAATTCATGAATCATAATATTTTCCTGTTATTCCAAGTCTATTGTAGTAATGATGGAATAGATTTACTTTATACAGCTAGAGGAAAAAGTCTTTTGTCCATGTTTCTGTTACATTTATATTCTTCTGAGTCCTTTTTCATTATTCAAATATGAAAAATTCATCTAGGAGGTATCAATGTGTGTGTGTGTGTGTGTGTGTGTGTGTGTGTGTGTGTGTGTGTGTGTGTGTGTGTGTGTGTGTGTATTTATGGTGTCTATGTCTTGCTCCGTTGGGATAAGCACAGGCTCTGCCATAACTTTGCATTGGATTAGGCAGATAATCAGAGAATAAATGAATGAGTGAATGAAAAAAAAAAATCAGTATGAGATCAGACCACGCACTGCTTCGAGAAATCATTAGACATGCACCTGGTATACAAAATGAATTCTGTTTTTCTTTTAAAAATGAGTGACTTGCCTACACAGATACAAGTCATACACCAGTGCCAAATTTACTTCATCCACATTACTGCACACAGCTGACATTTATTATGCTTTCTCTGTTCTGTATATCTGAATGCTGTAAAGTACAAATGTACTTTTCCTGAAAGTCTTGTGTTACATGTTTTAATCTGACTGTTCAGCTCTCACATGCTTTTGAACATTGCCAGGAGTTTTTCTGTATGATGGATGAAAAGACTCCATAAAAATTATTCCACCTATCCAGTAATCAAATGACTAAATAAAAAAAAAATAAGTATTTTTTAACAGTCTACAGTAGATTTTGTTCATACCATTCTTGCATGGAAACAAAAAATACCTTTTGCAGAAAAGTCCACTGATTGTAAAAGCCTCAAAGCCAGGAGAAATAAAAACAGTAGTGCGTGCAATCAGTGTATTCATTAAGTGTAAGTATTTTTTTAAATGAAAATATGCTTGTAGCTTTAAAGATCCAATCACAAACAGCAAAGCAGAAAAGGGAATTGACCAACAGCTTCCTAGTGATTTGTTGAGGAAGGTGTTTTAAATTCCCTAACACAGAGTAGACAAAAACGTTAAATCAGACAGCTGTGATCTCTATACTTTGACTACAGGTTGCACCTTTTTCTGGTACTGTGCTGTCATTCAGCTCACACATATACAGAACAAAATGTTTTCATGCCTTTGGGAGAAATGTTTGGAGGGATGACAGCTGATGCTGACATGGGGCAGTGAACCACAGCACAAGACTTATCATTTCTGCACCTGAAAACCTGGGGGGGGGGGGCAGATCTGATCCCTCTACCATCATTGCATACAATTATATACATAAATAATAATATTTCCACAGGTTTTATTTTTATTTTGTCACTCAGACTATGATATAATAATTATGGATCTTTGCAGACAATAGTTACGACAGATGTTGGAACTTCAAATGTAGAATGAGTATGCAAGTTTCACTTTTAATAACCTAAGTGTCCCAACCAGAAAGCCGCATGTCATTTGATACCGATAGTTGTACTTCTGTAATGCATTCATCACTGCTTGTATTCACCAGGACAAATTGCTGCCTTGCCTCATGGTGCAAACTGTCAGAAAGTTTCTCAAGAAGAACAAAAGCTACTTGAACACATTTGTGTAGCAGCTATTTTTAGCTGTTAAGATTTATTAGATGATATGTTTTTTTCAGATTCACTTTTTCTTTTTTTTTTCTATCCAGTATCTGAAGTAAATCAAGTACAACCAAAAAGTCAACAGAAAGCATTTAGAACTGTTTTGTCCCCCTGGATGTTGTTGAGAACAAGAAAACTCCACTTCCCTGACCCTTGTCTCTGGTTCAGTAGAAGATGATTCTTCTGGTAGTATAAGAAGCCTCCCACTCTAAATTCACACAGCTTCGTTTACATGTACTGAATGATTGTAAACAAATAAGGCTTGTGAAGCAGGTCAGTAGACGGTGAAAGAGAAGGCCAGAGCATTACTGGAGCACTAAATGACTCTCCAACCAACCAGGAATTGAGTATGGACACTGCACTGCACTGTCACAGGCATGGAAGATATGGTTAGTCTAGTCTAATGACCAGTGGAGAACGTGAGACAAATGGCTGATAGTGACCCTTACCTACCTTCCTTTAATATGCAACTATGCCTAGTTCTGAGCCCTCTTACCCTTTGCCATGGTTTGTGACATCAAGCAGTTGTCATGTGCCTGACACAGCTAGGAGGTAAGGAATAAACTGCAGGTGATACTGAGACATTGGGAAGTATAGGAGATAAACAGTTTGCTTACAGAGAGCTATTAAAAAGATCTGAACTGAAGCATACTGAGCTCTTAGCTTCAATTGCAAATATAATATTGGCAGTTCATTTAAGAAGCTGGAATATCACCATACAGGTTTGTCAACAAAGTTGCATGTGATTCTAGGAGTGTGCATTAGACAAAAAGATGAGAACAAATAGCTCTAGTTGAAGTGAATTGATATTTAATCAAACCAATCACAGATATCCAAGCTTAATGTTTTATAATGCTCATTTCATTTCATGGTCAGCTGTTAAACAGGAAGATGCTTGAAATCTAGGGAAGATGGTGGTCCTCTACTCTGACAGATATAGAAGAGTGGAGGAGTGTGCTAGTGGGTTAATAATAGTTGTATTAGAAGACCACAGGCAACACTGATGATAGGCCATTTCTTCAGAATAAGAAAATAACAATATTTATCTTCAGGTTAAGCCGAAGACAGCAGAGAGTTAATGATTCTTTAATGTTGCAGACTAGAATGGTTGACTTTAGAAAAATAAGTACTCTACATTTTAATTATTTATTCATTTATAAGCTTAAATAACTGAAACAGAAAGAGGAAAGTTTTTTTTTTATTTCATGTCCAGGACAATGGTAATTGGAGCATTTACCAATCTCTCAAAGTAGGACATCTGATACCAAGGGGTTCTGATACCTCTTCTTTTTCAGTTTTCATTGAATATAAAGTGGCTTAGTCTATTAAGTGTGACAGCCATACCGGGAGGGAGTGGGGAGGGGGGATTTATTAACAGTAACATTAACATGCTGTTATAACTTCAAGCATTTTTGTCCAGGTCACTGGCTGACTGGAAACCAATCAGTATCTTAAAATGGGAAAAGTGGCACGCCTAATTGGGTGCTTTTAATACAGATATTGGTGTACTAAGCTTAGAGTAGATTTAGTGATCACCATATTAAGACTGGGGAATGTAATAAGAACACAATAATAAAACCAAAGTCATACACAGCTTCACTTATTAAAAGAAATGGTACTTTAGGCATAAAATAATATTATGTTAAATGGCTAACAGTATAAGGAACTGAGAGGAAGTTGCCATTGGAGGATTAGTCTTCCCCAGTGTCATTATTTATTAATTGTATCTATGGGTTAGTGTAAGTATGGTAAACACCAGCAAGCAGTGGATGAGTTTTCTTATCCTTAAGAATGAATACCTGCTTTCTGTGCCACCACCACCTGGAACTGTTTATATGAATCCACATTCCTCTTCATCATTTCAAAACTGCTTGACAAAATATGCCAGTCTAGGCTTGAGCAGGTCCTGAAAGACCATGATTTAACTTCCAGTTCTCAGAAGTGGTCCTCAATTCTTCTCAATTCATAGAATGTATGCTTATTGTATAATATATTGAGGGATGTAACTATAGTAATAAATCAGTTTAGCTCATTAGTGGTCTCCCAGTTTATTGAATTATGCAGTTTTATCAGTATGTATTCTATGTGCATGTTGCTTGAAGCTATATTTAATTTTTCATCACTATTACTTTGTTAGTGGAGTTTTTCTCCTTACGTATCCACTGAAAATGTAACTTTCCATACAGACATTCCCTGACAATAAATGTACTAGACAGATAATTAATAAATAAATAAATTGCATTTTGGAATGGGCGTAATTGCCGCAGGCTTACGGAAGTGATACAGCACCCCTTATTAAGCCACAGAGAACTGAATGCACTGTCTGCAGCAGCCCATAATTTTCATGGCTGACAAATGGGAAGCCAAATAAGTATCTCAGATACGCATAGCAGTTCATCCTTCTGAAAGTGAGTCAAGGCTCGTAAGTAGCATAGAAAGCTAGACACCAGTGCTAACATAGCCTTCACTGCCTTTTCTTTCAAACTCAGTAGTAAGTTTTGGTTGATAGGCAATGAAACACAACAGTAGCTAAGACAATGGGGATATGAAAATGAGGACTAATGCTATTCCATTTAGGATTTAGGACTGCAGATTCCTGAGGATCGGAAATGGTAAAAAAATAATCCCTGAAACACAAAAGGGCGAAAACAATTAACTTTAAGTGTTTTTTGCAGGGGGATAAGTTCACTTCACCCCATGATGTGGGTCCAAGCCTCCCTTTGGGCTTAAAATCCCAAATCCATAGATGTACCAACTTGAAGAAGTAATAAATCTCTCAAAAGAAATGATTCATTGCCAGCACACAATCAGAAATCACACCGGCAATGATTTCACATGGAAAACTGAGACTGATGTTATGTTTCTCAGCAGTTTTTTTTTTTTCGGACCACTGACTCTCAAGGAATTTCACCACGATCATCTGTAGAGGAGCCAGGACTGAGTTCCCATTAGGTGTGGTGCTAGTGGGACTTCCAGGATTAGGTAAGTAGGAAAAGCATTCATTTCTTAAATATTGTTCCTGATTTCTCTTTCATCAAGATGAAGTACCCTGATACTTGGGGTTAGTTTTATATGGCTGCTGCATAACACACGCCTAGATACAGGATATTGAGGTGGTTATAGCATGCAATGTGCAAGAAATTGCACAGTAGTAATATCTTTATATGCAATTTCACTACTGTACGACAAATAAAATCTCTACAGATGCACACAATATTTGTTAGGAAACAATAAAGAACGTATTGTGAGTTTCTTTCAAATTTGGGTTTATTTTCTCAACCTGAGTTGTATTTAATGAGGCAATAGAGACATTTATTGAAAATATAATTCCTTGGATTCAGAAAAATTTAGAAATAAACAAAACATACAGAAAAATAGTAATGTTGTTTTACATAAAGAAAGTCACAAAGCCTGCAAGATACACTAAATGATGTTATTCTAAAAATGCTGTTTCCATGGTAGAAAGTCATGCCACCTACATAGTATACCAAGTACTATTAGCCTATGAACAGTAGCACAGTTTTTTCAAAGACGGCTTCTTAAAGTCTAATAGGTCACAGCCTTCAAAGCTAAAACTATGATGTCCTGCTACAAATACTACCAGGTATAATACTAACACTAAAATCAACAAATAATGTCTTCATTTGCCTACTTTGTGACTGAACAATTAACTTAACAAGACGTCCAGTCGGATCAGCCCTGAAAAAGGAAATGGGCTTCCTCAGCTAACAAATGTGTAAAATAAAATAAAGTGCTGGGTAAAAATTGAAAATATCCACATATTTACAAACAATTTTAATTTTAACTTCAGCTATATCGAATGCAAAGATATGACAAAAGTCTGACAAAAAATTGTGACAGCTGAGAAAATAAAGAAATGCTCAGCATCAGCTTCAAAGAGGTTAGGAGAGAAATTCAGTAACCTTTCTAAAAACAAATGTGTAAATAATAAAGTTTTTCACATATGACATACTTAAGCATTGTCAGGGATAACTGTCATAATTGCATGTAGCCAGACTGCAAGCCGATGACAGTTAGGTATGCCCGAACAGAACCCTCTGTGTCTGGAAGTATGTTGTGCTTAGCTGCTGGCTAGAACTGTGCCCATATCCACATGTAGGGTATCTGTAACTCTGCAGCTACACAACTGATTTGTTAATTTACTTATTTATTTAATTAGTGTTTGTTTATAAATGCTATAGAAGTGTAATTCACTCTTTGCTATTGGGGGTAGAAAGAAAACATTATTTAAGAATGTTAAACCACATACATGGCATGACAGTACAAATTTAATACAAAACTTGTATATATGATTATAGGACAAATGGTTGAGAAAATAAATTGATGTCATTTATGTTGACACCAGGCAACATAATGTAGTTCTACTGATTAACCTGCATAGTACAAAAATGTCAATGTTTGCTCTACCAGCTATTTTTTTTGGGCAAGTGTACATAATCAGAAATCTTATTACTCTCCCTTATAATGGTAGCAAAAGGAACTGGCATTTCTCACATGATACCAGTTCCTGCATTTTAACTGCTGCACAGCTTTCAAGGGGTTTAGCCATTGTCAGTGCCTGTATGGTAACTGCCACAGATTTTATACCAAGTGTTTTTGCAGGGGCAAGTCCTGGCTGCATCCTCACACACTACATTTCAACACTTCTGTCTTACCTGTCAACTAAATGATATAGGTTATCTCTTACCTGACTAAAATCACATTTGAACAACTGTTATATATCTTGTAAAGAAGAATTGCAGTTTTTTATGCAGATTCTATTTACTTACTAAAACTGAAAGGCGATAAGTACTGCGTATTTGAAAATAACCATTTTTTGACACATTTAATAGCACATAATTGAGACAACCTGTATGTATTCATATGTACATTAATCACAGTAGTTACAGAATTTACCCATTGCTATATTTACAGACTGAAACTATGGGTAGACTGCACAGAAAAAAATCATCCTTATTGTGAAGCCTTGCCGTAATGACACCATGGTTGTTTCAGATTTCAACTCTGCATATGAATGAAAGCAAGCTTTCTGGAAATGTGACAAGCTTGCATCAAAATCTGATAATATAAATACATGTCACATCTGAATAAATGAATAGTATCTTGACATATTTATAGTATTACAGTATCTGATGTGTGAAAATAAAGTAAGAAATTTGCTAACAGTAGCTAGCAAATCCAACCACTAATCAAAATTAAATGGCTAAAACAATAGATTTCTTTTTCTAGAAACAGGTTAAGCTACAACATGCCATCAGTATCCTGAATTGTTATTTTCTGTTCATCATTAGGAATGTACACAGGATCACTTTCCTGCATATGTCACTTCTAAAACTAAAAGTTGGAAAATAAAGAAAAGGATTATTCTCATTTAAGTAAACTAAATGATTTTCCCTGGCAAAAATGCATTAGATGATGCATTTGCTGCATATAGCTTATGATTAGAAATGCAATGAAATTCACTAAGGATGCATATATTTCAATGTACTTTTTAACTCCCTGCCTGTTGATCATCAACTCCCTTACATGAGCCTTGAGACCATACCTTCCCATTCAGCCAGAACTTTCCAAGTAAATGAAGGCCTTCTATTTTATAGCAGATATTTTTCTTTTATAACTGATCCCCATGATGGGGATCTACTTGGTAGCCCCACTTCCTCTATTTAGTTATTTATTTATTTACAAATTGTTTACAAGTATAGTCCATCTAGGCCAGCGGCCTCTGCTCAGGGGAGACCTGAGGAAGCATTTATACTGATTAGGGGAAATTTTGCCAGTGCACTAGGGAACAACCCTTAATATTTCAATAACTGCTGTGGGATCTTCTACATCCACCTGAGCTGGCACTAACTCAGACAAATACAGTTTCAGTTGAAATTCTCATTCATCTCATCATAAGCTGCATCATTTACGATGCAGAAGTAAGCAGACACTTCTGTTAAGTATCCCCCATCTATAATCTGATATATATACCCTCATCGCCTCGGGGTCCTGCGGTAAATTCCATCAGAATTACACTAGAAGCTACCATTACCCATTTGGTAAAGCCAAGCATACATCCCAGACTGGTGCTGCATACCACACAATTTGCTTGAGATGAGAATTGCATAGGTTAGAGTGCCTCTGTTTCCCTAGGATGGGTGAGTTAGCATTGGCCATTCACAGCCACCCTCCACATGTTTACTCTTCTAGTGCATGGGCCACTAGTCATACTTGGGTCACATGGGTCTTAGTTGAGGCTTTATCCCCTGTGACATGGAGTCAAGCAGTCTATCAGTGATATAGCAGATACACCATACTACAGTGCTGTGGTTTTGCATGCCAAGTGATTTTACCTACTAAAAGCAAATCTGCTCAATATCCTATATTAAAAAGGTATACTTAGCTGTATTGAGTTTGTTAGTTAAGTTTTTTTTTGTGTTAAACATTGAACTCACTTGAAATAAAAAAATAAACACATAAATTATTAGGAAAATTCAAAAATAAGTTTTCAGACTGGCAAACATCTTAAGCATCTTGGAGGATGCTGTGTCAAATAGTTATGAGCTGCTTTATCCCTCTTCTTTGATTAGTACTGTTTTCAATTAAAGGTCCGTTGAGAGATATGATAAAAAATTTTGTGAATTTTTCTCAAGACTCATTGCTTATTTAACTACCTGTTTTATATGTGTGCATTATTGTAAAGCTGACATGCTTCTTTAATGTGTCGTCGTTGTTTTCTTGCTTAAGAACTGGTGGCAGTTACTGTTGTTCCATTGTATGTATATATTATTTATATATATATATATATATATATATATATATATATATATATATATATATATATATATTTACCAGGGTAGTGTAGTCAAAACTGACCAATTGAAGGTACAGTCCAAGTGAAAAAAAATAACACAATAAAAAGATTTTTGTTAAAAAGGTATGGCTTAGTTAAACAGTTTAACAATGCATAAAGTTCTACATCTATTGATCCTTCTAATACATTATAGTTCAGAAAAAAATGCATTTATATTACAAAATTCAGTTCATATGGATTTGTTTTATGTGTATGTTAGTGCAAACGTAATTTAGTATATATTGGGTAAAATATGAGAAAATACAAATCAAGCATTCCAAGCATGTTAACTCTATATTATATTACATTACACCTTCTGCAGCCACACATGTTTTGTAAAATGTAATTTCATAGGTTTATAGGTAAGTACTAGTCTAACTACCTTTGAGGGCCATTTTAGGCCTTGCTAATTTCCCTTTTGATGCTTGAATTAACCTATCACATTTGCTGCCAGATTGGCCTTATCCATCCCATCGTCAATAAATACCCTACTGAGAATTACCCCGACTGAGAATAACTGGGATCATACCATGGATAATTTGAAAGGACCCACGCATGGGATAAAGCATTTAGGTGCTGCCTCTGTCCATTAGTAGTACAGAGGGTAGTCCTTACCCAATGTCTTATAGTGATACCACAAGATTAACAGATTAAACTAAAACATTTACATGTTTGATGATACACTACTTGATGTTATACATTTTCAGTGTTATAAAATTCGATGTTATGAGTTTTCAGTGTTTTGGGTTTTCTATGTTATGGTCTCTGTGTTTTGAGTTTCAATGTTATGAGAATTAGATGTTTTGAAGGGGAACCATATATATATATATATATATATATATATATATATATATATATATATAGGTGTGGGTGTCGGTGTGGATGCAAGTCTATCACAAAATAAAAGTCTTACAGATTAAGAAAAGTTCACAGTGAGTACAGTCTCATACCACTGGGCTACAATCTATTTCATTAAGTCTCTCTTTTCCGAGTTCCTGAAATAGGGATAATTCTCAGCTTCCCCTGCTGTCTTCTCTCAAGTCATCCTTCACTGTGCTGTCTCTCTTTCAGTGCTGCTCTCCAGACATCTCAACCCCCCCCCCCCTTCCAATGAGGCAAACAGCATTCTCTGAGTGGACCTATTTTAGGTTCATAGGTTCATAGTTTAGTACTAGGCTAACTGCCCTTGTGGGCCATTTTTAAGCCTAGCCAATTGCCCCAGGTGAGAATCAAATCCTGCACCTTGTGTCTGTAAGGGAAACACCTTAACCATTATGCCAACCTCCCCCCTTAGCCTTCCTTTTATTCAGCATGAACTATTTTGTTAATTGAACATGCTTTAGTTAATGCAGCAAACTTTCTCTCTTCTCTAAAAGCGACATTCCTATTTAAAGTAAGAGCAACACTTCTCTGGCTAATGCAACAACAAGGATTCTCTGTTTTTAAAGAAAGAATTTTATGTACCTTATAGGCTTAAAGGAAACATTTCTTATTTTTATAGCAGTTCTATTTATATACTCTACATATAAAATACAACACTGATTATTATATTTACAGTCATTTGGACACTTTATCTGGAGACAACTGACACACTATGATACAGTTGACACCAGAGTTTGAAACCATTGGTGTGATTCTCATTGGATGACCTATAGATCTTCAATGGGCCACCTGTGCTGTAGTAAGTCAAGCCAAACCAATGCTGTGCTAACAAAAGATGTAGCACATTTAATGCAGTTCTTACCTTCTCCAGCCTTTTTCCTGTTTCCTCTGTCTTAGGCACTGGGTAACTATCTGCATCTGAAATGCTATTAAACCTTTTAAATCTATTAGAAACACATTGTTTCACTAGGTTTTGGGGCTAAATTTATGGGGTGTTGCACTCACTTTTTGACTCCTCTATTGTTAATTTCTTTGCTATTTTTACGCAGCACTACATTGTGATTCTGGCATTCTGTAAGGTATCAGCTTACACTGTCTCCATGAGTAATTTGAATAAGATGCTGAAGCAGTTTGTTCTGTTGCAGGGCTCTGAAAATACTTCTTTCCTCCCTCCCTAACAGAAGCTTTGTTATTTCTTGCTCCTTTGGCTTACAAAGTGTATAATCTACCTGAACTGCAAGTCTTAGGTAAGCTTTCATTCTTCACTAGATTTACTGCTTGCTGGTTCTAAAATAACTTGAGAAGTTTTAACTATTTTCTGTGGTTTCAGAATGCCAATATGATATAGCTTGATATTTTCCTACCATTCTGTCTAACTATATAGTTTAACTTTTCTTCCATTTCTAATGGACCCTGACGTTTAGTCAAAAGTTTGCTTTCTATTGAAGGGACCAAAACTAATCCCTTGTCTCTAGCTTTAATTTCCATGTTTCTTGTCGTTATATTATATACCCTTGCTGAGTACCTTGTGCTGTTTCTATGTTCTCCTAGACTATGGACATCACCACTTTCAACCTATCTTGCGGATTAGTACAGTGCTCTATGACACTTTTAAATGGGGTTTTCTCTTTTTCCCCAAGTTTTTCCTGCAATATCTAGCAGTTCACAAGGCTGTCTACCATATAATAACTCAAAAGGACTAAACCCTGTTGAAACTTGTAGCAATTCTATAATGGCAAACAGGGGGTATAGTATTAACTGGGTTAACTGTTCTAATTTTTTGCCATTATCCTCAATAACCTTTTTTATTTTATTTTATTTTTTTTGTAGGAAGGGCTTTAATATTTGGTTATTCCCTCCATTTGTTTTTTTTTTCTTGACCATAAGGCATTGACACATTATTCTGGGCATAAATGGAGTCTGCTGGTCAATGAACATTTCCTTAGGTATCCCTACTTTGTAAAATAATTAGACTAGCTACCTAGTTATAGCTTTCAGATTAGCTTTACATATTGGGGTAGTTTTGTGGTGCTTAATTGTATAGTCCAGAATAACTAAAATATCTTGAAACCCATTGCTGGATTTTACCAGTGGTCCAATAATGTTCATAGCAGTGCATTCAAGTGATGCATGTTTGATAGACATTAGAATCAAAGAATTTTTAAAACCCGGTTGAGGGTCTATTTTCTGGTACTGGGGGTATCTAGCACAGAAGTACTTAACTTCTTTGATTATTCCTGATCAGTAAAATTGTGTGATGGTTCTTGCTTTATTTTTAAATCTTATCCAGTCCTAGGTGTCTTACTAGTACATGGCTATGTACTAAACTCACCAATAGATTTCTGAAAGGCTTGATCCCTAGTAGATGATGTACCACTTCTCTTATTTATTCTGAATAACAAGTCGTTTTATAAGTTAAAGTAAGGCTAAAAAATAAATGTTCACCATCTTACCCTACTTTTTAGATCTGAGTATTACCATGGATATTGACTCAAAAAGTTTTTCTAGCACTATTTACAGGAAGAAAACTTTTTCTAATAATTATTTACATTTTAACATTTTACACTCACATTCTATGAAAATTAATAATGTTAGGGGACAGATTATTCGATTAAGTAGATTGATCAGTTCAGATGAACATTTTATTACTGAGGTTGACTGTTTAATAAACATGTTCTTGGATAGAGGATATTCTAGGTCTAAGCTGGAAGAAATTAAGGGTGAAGTTCTTAGTTTTGACCAAATAAATTCACATCTATTCTAACCAGTGAGTTTGTTCCAAAAGACAAAACTGTTAATTCTAACAGTTTGGACAGAAGTTTGGCATTTCCCATCCCTATTTCTGCTGACTCTAATCACATAAGGAGAATCTTACACAACAACTGGAAAATTATTTTAGAGAATGGTGAACTAGTTCAAGTGGTGGGAGATCACCCACAATTTATTTATAAAAATGTGTCCAACATAAAATCATTATTAGAATTTGGTGAGTTTAATATTAGTTCAGTCGGTCGTGGACCAGCGGGAACCTATCTGTGTTTAAATTGCAAACAGTGCAGATTTATTAATACCACACAAAGGTGGGAATTCAGTAAAGCTTTCACTGCTTCAGAAAATTTTAGATTCTGTAAACTCCATGTAGCGGTGTGCAATCATGCACACTCACGCACAAATACGGAAATTTTCGTGGAATGCAAATTTCAGCACAAGTAGCTGAAATTTATGCTAATGAAGCAAATTAACCTGACTGAGTAGTGCAACAACCCATAATGAAACTGTGTAGACTCCTTCTATGTGTCGACAGTGTACTTGGTAAATTTCAGAGTACAGGAGTCTATACGGAAACAAGGCCATATAAAAGTCCAGAAATATTGACTGAACTGACCCTAATAGGTAACACCACACATATTATGGCCTAAGTACACACTGTGAATGTTAGAAAATCATTCTCCCCCAAAAAATGTCACTTTAATTGCCATGACATAAAAGCACTTTTGGTCCCTCACCCCCAAATGAAGCATAAACTTGTACATAATACAAGTTACTAAAATGTTCAAAACACGAGAAAGAGTATTGTAATGTACTGTAAGCATTATGTAGTATGTATCACATATTTAGGCAAAGTAATACCCTGCCTTGTGTTTACAACATTGTGCCTCATGAAGTTTCCCTGCTTACATGGCTACTAACTGTGTAGATTCCAGGCTGTCAGCATGGTCATTATGCAAATGAGGCGAAAAACTTAGTAGACTTGTTGAATTACAAAAAAGAGTAACATATAGGGATATTCACATCGTGTAGGCACCTACATGGTGTTTTTGTTTCTAATGGATGTCAACAGTGAGTGATGACATCAGGGGAGTGTCAGCTTTCGTTTTTTTTTTAAATGTGTGCGTATTGGTGCGCTTAGTGCACCCAAGGGAAAAGGAGCAATAAAAAGCTAGTTTTAGTGCACTTGTTATGTAACTATTCCTGTGGTGGCACATGTATGCTTAGGTCTATAGGTCTATAAGTCTGGATGGTCCTGGGTTTGAGTATAAGATTTTATTTTCCATGTATGCATGATATCAGGAAAACAGAGATAAAAATATGAATTTTGTTTATGATTACCTGATTTATGAGATGGTGTGTGGAGCTGCATGAAAGTGTGCATAGTGCACTACTGAGCACTCAAGCAGGTGTGTTATATCATGCTAATTACAGCCTACGCAGGTGAATTGCATCTTAATTAGCCAATCCCACACAATGGACCTATTCAACAAATTTATAAAGTATCCAGGTAGCCTACATTCTTATTTTCCTTCAGTGCTTCATACTATTGGAGTAGAGACTTAGAAATTTTAATTGAGATAATGCTAGGTGCTGCTGCAGCTATTCTACATCTGTATGTGTTACAGCCTGAAGCCAATGCTGCTGCTGCTGACAGTAGGCCTAGGCCAAAAAGGAGAAGAGTGTTCAGGCCCAGGGTAACCTTCCAGGAGCTACATGAGCTGAAGATTGTACAGCGCTACAGGGTGGACAGGGACACATTACAAGAACTCTGTGAGCTCTGCTGCCCTCACCTCAGAGCTAGAGCCAACCAAGGGAAACCTATCCCAGTGGAAACTAAGGTATGTTTAGCCTTTAGAATATTAGCTACAGGTAATTTTCAAAGACCA
Organism: Protopterus annectens; assembly: GCF_019279795.1. Taxonomy (NCBI): domain Eukaryota; kingdom Metazoa; phylum Chordata; order Ceratodontiformes; family Protopteridae; genus Protopterus; species Protopterus annectens. The sequence continues at coordinate 67,824 of NC_056744.1, read as the reverse complement.
ACTGGGGACATGATGGGTGTGTCACAAGCATCAGCATCCAGAATCCTCCACCAGTTCCTGGATGCTATGCTCATACATGCCAGTGAGCACATATATGTTCCCCCTTCTGCTGAGGAGTGGGCCAGCAATATTCAACAGTTCTACTGTGTAGTGAACTACCCTGAAATACTGGGTGGCATAGACTGCACTCATGTACACATCAAGGCACCACCTGGTGAGAAGGGTAGAATCTACATTAACCGCAAGGATACCACTCCATCAACTGCCAAGTCATGTGCAATGCCCAGGGGATTATCTTGAGTGTGTTTGCTGGCAATCCTGGCAATTGTCATGACTCCCATATCTGGCACACATCACAGCTGTACTAGATGTTTGCTAGGGGTGGCATCCCCCAGGGCCATTTACTGAGGGATGCTGGCTATGCCCTGGACACGTGGATGATAGCGCCCATCAGAAGTGCACAAAACCCATGGAAGAATGCCATAATGAGGCACACGCTCAAACTTGAAACATCATAGAGAGTGTGTTTGGGCTGCTGAAGTCATGGTTCCAGTGCCCAGGTATATCTGATAGATCCATGCAGTATAATCAATGCACATGTACACAGATATTCACAGCATGTGCTATGCTCCACAGTCTGATCCTACAGAAAGAGCTGCAGCAGGATCAGCAAGGGGAAGGGCCACATATCCCCCCACCAACACCTAAGTCACCACAGCCACAGAAAGAGCAGGCCTCTGAGGAGGATCCACCAGCTGCTGCCCCTGTAGACATAGGCATGCTCAGTATTCCCTTGCTTTGGCTAAGAGACAATGCATATCACATTCACTGGTCACCTAGAGATCTAATACCTTTCTCCTACTCACATACATATATTAAAATTGATGCCAGGCAACTCACACAATCTTTACCTATCCATGTATTGGCTGTGTACTGCTTGCATCAGACACAGTCAGCCCTGAACTAAAAGTGTGTCAGCTGCTGCATTTGCAAAGTAAGTCCTGAACCTAGACTGTATTCTTGAAGATTATTATGACATATCCTTGTATCTCTTAACTGGGTAAAGTAAGCAAGTAAATAGTGTTGGATTTGTACAGAAATTACATTAACGTGTGACTACAGACACTTATTTTACTAATATGTATCCATTTGTAAGTAGCAGACCTCAGGCATGAAACATTCACATAGTCATACCTCTGCAGAATACTGGTAAATCATTCAAGAGAGAAGTTAGAAAGTAAAGCTACACATTGCAGTTTCTGACTTCAGACTTGCTTCTGTCATAACAGTAAATGTGCTTTGTTCCACCCCCCAAAAGAGGAGTGTACCCTTGTACCTGCCATAACAACAACTCAGCTATGCTACCCCCCAAAACCACAGTAGATGCGTGTTTATGCCACAATTATTATCCTCTCACATTTTAAGGACAATTATGTAGAATTACTTACACATCGCATGTGTTAAGTAGCTGAATTACAACAAACACAGACATGTAAGACAGAGAGATGTATATTTGTAACTATAATTATCACAGGTTGTATGTGAGAATTAACTGTTTTATGCCCAAATATAATACAGAGAATTACTTATACAATATACATAGCAGTGTTCACTCTTATACAGTTGATTGTGTGATGAATGACCGCAGTTCTGTGCTGGCAAAGAGGACTAAAGCAGCCATCCTGTTTGCTGAAGCTATATTGGTTGAGGGTTGTAGTCCTGACATAAGTAGAAATTTTGGATGTGTACTATTAATTGGTAGTGTGCTTTTACAGACTTTGCTTCTGTGCCCCATACTTTTAATATGTATCCTCTTTGTCTTGTTTTAATTCCATATTTGTGCGATGCGCCATGTCATGTTTTTCAGAAGGCTTTTCTAGCTTACACGTAGTGCAGTGTTGCAGGAACAGGGAAAACCAGATAAGATTTATGTCAGACTGCCAACAACAGAAAATGGATGCATTTAATTATTGCTCTTAGTCATTTGGAAATCCCGGCCTGGAGTAGAGATAGGAGTGTGCTATAGTAGCAGGTGTATATTACATAATAGTAAGTCTCAGATGTTAGCAATGTGGCTCATGTTTGTGCACTGCTTACCTATGTACAAACAGGTAAAGAGGTAAATGTGCATGAGTGTACACTTAATCACAGCGTAAATCCAATGCTTCTTGTGCTATTTGTGATATTACATTTTATATATATATATATATATATATATATATATATATATATATATATATATATATATACATACACATACTTACATATGATATGTTTTTATTGCTCTACATTTCTCAGTCCCTTTGTCTGACCTAAAACTACATGTGGAAACACTGCAAACTGTGGGTACAATATAACTATATGTACATATATTTACAATCCATCCATTTGTTTCCCTACCACCAACCACACTAACAATCAATACAACACTAGGGTCTCCTTATTCTTTCAATACATACATCAACCACAATACAAAGTTTAATATATAATGTTGTGTGCTCCCTCATGGACAGGGCCATTTGGTGGTATTCACATGCTTGCTCTTCCAAACTCAAACAGCCAAATATGCTCAATAAGTTACTTGTGTTGTTACACAGCTAGGCTTCTAAACAATATACTTCTGTTAGGCTACTAGCCTCAGATGACACTAAGAAGTGATGTGTGTATGCAGACCTTCCAAGCTGTTGTTCCCCACATGCATTGTTGATGTCATCTACTATAAGTTCACCTGCAGTCTTATCTAAACCAGACTTGTGCTGTGGCATGTACATGAAGTACTTTGTTCTGTGGTCTATGTACTGAGATAGGAAAGGGTTCTATTTTCATTGCAGTCAACTGGGTGTGTTTGCCCATAAAGAAGAGTGGAAGTGTGTATCCCTAACTGACTTGTCCAATGGCATGGTTTTGCAGTATTTTGGTGCTTGAACAAACATCCATTTCAAGAAGGCCTCCAACCTCTTGTCTCCCACATGGCCTGCTGATGACATCTACTAGAAGATCACCTACAGTCCTATTAAAATCAGACGTGTGCTGTAGTGCATGTGTTAAGTACTGTGTTTTGTAGTCAGTCTACCTAGATAGATAGGGTTCCATTCTCAATGCAGTCAACTGGGGAGGAGGTGGTGTATGTGTCTGAGTTGTTAGTGGACATTACACAGGGAGTGTTTTACAGTGTTCTGTGCACATTCATCATGCCATTGTTTTTAACTACTTTTATGAAGTGAAGGCCCTGCAGTATGTCCAGCTGCTGCTTTTACTTATGTAAAAAAAGGTATAGTTCAGTTTTTTGGTGTTGGTATGATTAACTTTGGAAAATATTGTGCTGATTTTGACTCTGTTGCCTATGTAATTGTCAGTTACTGCTTTTATGCTGTGGGTGGATTGGACACTCTAAATTGGCCCTAGGCGTGAGTGCATGTGTGTGTATGCCTTCTGTGGAAGGTTGGGTGCCGGGCTGGCAATTCAACACCATAAAACTCTACTGCCAATCATGAGCTGATCTGCTGTGGTGACGCCTAACCGGGAAAAGCTGAAAGAACAAGAAGATTCTGTTGCAATTGTGTTGCCTGCACTATACATTGGATTCACACTGGATGTATCCAGTTCAGTTCAACTACTGATAAGTAAACATCATGACACATGATTTGTGAGAAAACACACCTGTACTCTTGTGCCTGGAGTGTACACTAGGACCATATATTTGAAGGTAACTGTTTTTGGTCTCATTTTGAGTGTTAACAGTGTTTCATTGTCTTAACTGCTCTGCTCTTGTTTGTGTGCAGAGAGCTCAACTTTTTGCAGTTGTAGATACAGAAAAAAAACAATACAATTATTTTCCATTACAATCGGCCAGTGCTATCTAGTAGAGCAGATCTTCAACAGCTTAACAAAGCTGGGCCAATTTCAGTTAAACAAGCAGTAATGTCACATCTTGTCTCTGCACAACAGAACTATAGATCTGACTTTGGATAGATCTCCTACTGTACCCCCCATATTTTATCCCACTAAGCACCATATCACATATCCCCATCCTTTTCTCATTCTGTATGCAGATACCAGGATCACACTTCACATTATGAGCTGTCAGTTCCCCTCTTTACTTCTGCTAGCCTAGTTGACATGTTTTTATTGACTCAGTGGGGAGATAATGCCTCAGGCCTGTAGTGCAACATCAATGGAGCACCATCATGGATGGAGGAACTCTTCAGCAGCCTACATAAACAGCAGAGACATCCAAAACACAAGCATGGTGCACTTAACACTAAACCCAAAGCACATAATACACATAAAAAAGAGCACCATTGTCTCACCCAGGAAGTGCTTAAGGCAATAGTTTTCTATTGCAAAGGTTGTCCTTATAGCAGATTGTACAGTGAGCCATACACCTACTCCACTCTCCAGCTTAAACAAGGAGAAATTTATGGTCAGCTGTGTGGCACAAGTAGTTGTCACATCACACATGCAATCAAGTCTCTCCGCAACAAGTTCCAGTATTAATCCATCATACTTGGTATGCACAACCTGAAATGCATTGCTAGGGAATATATGGAAACAGACATGACTGAGCTCTCCAAATATGTGTCCCAGGCATGTATGCCCCTATCTTTGACCAGCATTCTAAACTCACCTAGGATGAGACAACAATATAAAGAACAAATGATCTTCTGAAATTGGTTATGTGTTTGGTGCCATCGTAAGGGGCTCCAGTTGCTATCAGTGTGGGATGACATTGTGGATAGACCATGCTGTTTGGCAAAACATGGACTTCACCTGGCACCTCTAGGCTTTTGTTTGCTGGCTAAGGCACTTGCCTCCACCATAATGCCTTTATTTGGCAAGGTCACAAAAACAGAAGTTACTATGTGAAAATATATAACTCCAACAAAGTAAGGGTCATGCTGTTAAATTGCCGGAGTTAACATCAGAAACTGCATTCTCTGTCAGCATTTATCACATTGGAAGTGGTGGAAGTCTGTGCAGTCACTGAAACCTGATTCAAGACTGCAGGAACTGACCCGACCTTGCAAGGCTACAATGCCTTCTACACATTCAGACTGCAATTTGAATTTGTGAGAACCACAGGATGTGGATTATCTATCTTCAAAGAAGATAATTCCTCTTCTACAGGGGTTAGAAAACATCAGTCTATGGAGTTAATGTAACTTCAATTTACTGTGGCTCAGAAACCCCTTAATGCTATTGCCAGTTTTATGTCCCCTTCCATGAACAAGGAAGGCCACACAGCCTATTTGTAAGTACTTGTAACAATTAAAGCTGAACAAAACAACCTACTCAGGGATGATTTCAACTATAACTGCATTGATTGTGAAACTTATATGAGGCCAAACTCACTTGCACAATAATTCCTGGACTTTGATAATTCATATGGCATGGAACTAAGACTGCACCACACCACTCATGTCTGTAATATTCTAGATCTAGTCCTCACTAAAAGCATTGACCAATGCAACCCCTCATGTGTAGGGCCTGCACTGTTTCAATTCAACCATAAAGTAGTTTTTTTAGAATATGCAATAGGTATACAATTAAAAAATGAGACGTCAGCTGAAAATAAATCTTCAAAGGTAACTACACCATCCTTAGGGATGGTATAATCTTCTTCCAATCTACAGTTTCCACAGAGGACATTGACAACTATAGTAAGGTATACCCTGATGCCCTGTATAAATATCTACACAAATGTATAGACACAGGCGTACCTGATAGGATCAAAGAAAGATCCTTACAAAAATAATAACCATGCTGATGGATGTCTGACATTACTTGATCATACAGTAACTGAACAAAGCTGATGTCTATGAATACAAAGTGTAAATCCCAAACTGGAATATGAACATCCCCAGCCTAAACAAGACAATAAGACACATTGTAAAATCCTCACAGAGCAGCTATGGGAAATATGTCAAAACTATAGCCAATGATAGCCATAAGGCTTTCCTCTACTACATCTGCAACATCAAAGGTATAACTCAGATGTGTGATGAATTAATTGTGGATGGTATTGCACACACTGACCAAGTGTAAATTGAAAGCCTGATAGCAGACATACTTGGATAAAAATTATCCTCTCACCCACCCCCAAGCTTACCACATCACATATCTTCAGCAACATCTCCAATCTCCCTCTACAAAGAGCAAGTAATCAATGCTCTCTCCAAGACTAGGAACACAGCCTCCATGTGACCAGATGGCATTCTGGCATGTATTCACAATGTTCTTAACCAGTGAAGTACTGTACTAGGCACCCTATTCAATCACTGAGTACTACCTTTATCCACACATATTTGAAATCAGTGACCTATTTCCCCCCTACACAAGGGGGGATCAGCAAAATACACATGTACTTATAGCCCCTTAAGTTTCACAAGCCTCAACTGTAAGAGAATGGAAAGGATTTTCATGGATGTCAGATACAAGGACATAGTTGACATTCAAACACTACATCTGTTCCAGGATGATTTTCTCAAGGAAAGGTTGCACATGCTAAAACTGTTGGTATTCGATAATGTGACCAGAGACATAGTATGTGTGCAAGCATTGATCTTGTCTGTCTTGACTTGGCCAAGGCCATCCACACAATCACACATTCATGCATCAGTGAGAAGTGAAGCCAGGTGAATATCAACTGCTATGTTGTCCGGTGGGTTGTAAACTGGTTCACAGACAAACAACACTCATTCAAAGTGAGAGAGTTCACCTCTAGCAGCAGAACCATCACCCATGGGTTACCACAAGTGTCAGTCCTGGTGGTCCATTCATGTTCGCCATGTACTTCTCAGAACTCCAGACTAAAACAGTGTCTGTGGCTAGCCAAGTTTGTGGTTGAAGGACACTTAGGTGCTATCATTGTATCCCCTGACAATGTGAGTGCTGTTCATAAGGAGCTTACACAGACTAATGACTGATGACAACTCTGTGCTGTTAAACAACTGTCATATAAATGTATCATCATTTCCATTGGTATGAACAATGTTTCAGCTTATTATGACGTAACCCTGAATACCCTAATCACCAATTCTGTATTGATAGACCCGTGAACACAAGTAGACTGCAACATGTGTCTCCTGTGGTGATGAAGGTTTTCTACAAATTGCATCATATTAGCAAAGCCATTGTAGCAGTATCACATCAAGTTCTAAATCCCCTATAGACATCCCTCTTCAGACCTACTCCTGAATAGAATACTCCCTTTGCTATGTAGTGTAACAGATACCTGCAGAAACATGACAGACCTCAGAGATTTACAAGTGATATAAAACAGGGTGTCAAACATGTCTAATAAGGACAGACTGATGTAGCTGTCACTGTACTCAGCGTGATATAGACTGCTTTGAGGTGACTTATGTATGGCTTACAGTGCTATCTCTGACCCAATTGTAATGAAAATGTTTCTCCTACATATGTCATTTGGGACTACAGTTAGCTGTTCAATGGCCATCAATGTAGACTGACATATATAGGACATGCTGGAGAGACAGGTGCATCTCCCATAGTTTGCCACTCCTCTGGAACAGGCTTCAAAACCATGTCAAGATGAGTACCTCCATGCCATGTTTCAACACAGCCTGGATGACATGATGTGAAACTGTTAATCTCTGCCCTGCATTGTCACTGCTTCTCATCTGGACATGGGTAGTCCTTGCTAGATAATCTTGCCCGTACATGATATCTGACATTGAATTTTATACTGTGATTTAATGGCTAGGCTTCTAAACACCTTTTAGGTCAATAGCCTAGTAACATCCTATGTACTTATGAACCTATGGTGATGTACATACCAGAAATACTGTTACACTGTATTACTGTTTTGATGAGCTTTGCTATCCCTGAATTCAAAAGATAGAAATCAGGGATATGGCACAATTATCATCACTTGCACAGGGTGTTGTCTGGGGGTGCAGGAGGCCTAGGTTGACCCAAAAGGTGTGTGAGTGTGTGTGAGTAAGGAAGTGAAGGAGGCAAGATGGACCATAAAAATGTTGTGTATGTGTGTGTCTGTAGGTGTCCTCAATGTAACACTGGTGTGTGAGTGTCTATATGCACAGCCAAGCTCAGTGCTAGCTCTATGTGTCTGTATGTTGGACAGATGTGAGCCATGCATGGTAGAGTTGACAGTTCATTGTTGTTGCCCTGACCATGAGAACTGGCTCTGCCAGGAGTTGCACTAGCACCTCCATGCCCAAGGTCAGATGCAGGGCTACTATCTGCAGGTGAGTGATGTCTGCTGGATGTGCTCTCTTCATTGGAATTTTCAGAACCATGACCCCCAGGCCTACCACATCTGGGTATGGGCAGCACACTTCATGTTGGAGCAGTGCATGGCCATGTTGTCTCACAGCAGATGTAGTTGCTGACCTACACCCATGAGCCTGACGTTTCGCTTCCAGAAGATGTTCCATCACAGACAATGCACAATCCATGCAAGATACTCCACGCTCCATCAGAGACACACCTTGCTCCAATGTGCTATTCATCTGATCCATGGAATCAACAACATGGTGGAGGCAGTCATGGATGTCAGACTGTGCCAACCCTTAGCATTTGTCTGGAGCACCTTTCTGAATGTGCCTGTGTCTCCACATACATTGTGTTACATATGAAGAGACACCCACACAGGTGGAGGAGGGACAGCTTATCTCCTCCAAGTACCCCTATCAAGCATTCCTTTGTGGCACCTAGCCAACAGTTTGGCTATGGCCAGAATCAACAGGCTCTGAAGCAGCAGTAGCTACATTTCCCTGGTTAATGTCCTCACCCTCCACCTGTCCAATATCTGTGTCTTCAATGGACTGGGAATGCACAGGCATACTGGCTGTGTATGGAGAAAATTAGGTGGGTTGCTGAGTGTCAACCTCTGTGTCCGATTCAGCCTCTGCGACCCCTGGCTGTGTCTCACTTTGGCCACTATTATCTTCATCAGAGTCTGATGAGACACTGACATCAGGTGGCACAGGGGACACAGAACCACATCCATGATCACCTGTGGTAAAAGGAAGAAAGACAGGAATAAATTAATACCTGTATTACTATGATGCAATATATGCTAAACAATTTACACTGCTGTCACTATTACAGACAGTACACCTCTCAACCTCTTAGAGCAAGAAATCTGGACAAAACCATGAATATTGTGTGGACAAAGGCCCAGGAACAGGGTCAATTTTAAAATATTGCTCTTACAAACTTAGAAAGTTGATAGAATAACAGGTTTTACTTTAACATGACCGTTCTGAAGGCTATGAAGTCTGAATCTCAGATCTCTGTCATTTTTTTATGTCTTCAGTCTTTAATGACTTATCAATAATTTGCCAGAAAATTACTATGATATGAATTACAGGCCAGAAATATGAGTCAAAAAATTTGGACAGTCAGCAAAAATCTTTACAGCTGACAGATATGCAGATAGTACAGCAATACATACAGCAGGCCTGAGAGGATGCATTGGAATTTATCTACAGTACTGACATAAACGTATTCTACTGCGGTGGTGGTGCTGCGGTAGCGTTGTTGCCTCACAGTTAGACTTTGCTTGTTCGATTCTCAGTTAGAGCGTCTTCTGTGTGGCGATATGCGTAAATGGGCATTCCTTCGTTGAAGGTTGTGCATTAGGCCCGGCAAGCCAGCACGTAAAAATCTACTGCCAATCATTAGCGGACCGGAGTTCCGCTGTGGCAACCCCTAACTGGGAAAAGCCGAAAGACACAAACTGACATAAACGTATTCTGCTTACCAACTGCAGGAGCCCTATGTCTCTGAATTCCTGATGGTCCTGAAATAAGTAAGGAAGAGGTAATGGCAACAGCACCATATTTAACAGTATAATGGGGTAATACCTTTACTCAGTTATATCTGCATTAACTCCAATGTTAACAAGAATGTTAACAAGAATGTGGCTGACAACTTTAAAATAAGCTTAAAACTGCAACTATCTTAAATTCCTCCACCCAAAAAGCAACTGGCAACCCTAGAAGTTAATATGATTCCCATATATGTCACATTTCTCACCTGCACCAGATATGTGCTATGGGGGATATCTCACAGGCTTATTTAGGGGTGGATGCATGCTATACACTGGAGTCATGGCTGACGAAACCCATCAGAAATGCACACACACACACACACACACACACACACACACACATGCAAGAACACTTTAATGAGGCACACAGTCCAACCTATAGTATCATAGACCATGTTTTTGAGATACTGCAGTCACAGTGCCAGTGCCTACATACATCTGGCCAAAGCCTCCATTACAAACCACTGACATGTCCCACAATGCTCATGGTATCTGCTATGCAGCAGGATCAGCAAGGGGAAGGGGAACACATCCTCCTGACAATGCCAAGGTCACCACAGCCACAGGCCAATGATGAGTCAGAGGAGGAACCAGCAGCTGGTATGGCTGTAGGTAGACATAGGTGTGCTCAGTATGTCCTTGCATTGGCTAGGAGACAAGCCATAGCACACTGACTCACCACCTAGGAGCCTAAAACCATTCTCCAACTTCACCATGCTTTTGTACTTGGAAAGCATTACAGAGAAAAGTTTGACACACATTGCAGTTTCAGACTTCTCAATACTCCCTAAATCAGACAACAGGCAGAATGCCAAACAAGCAGAGTAACCAGATCAACACAGTCTTTTTAGTGCCATAGCAGGAACCCACCTTTGCTCCCCCACCCCCAAAAGAACAGTCAGTGCTTGTTTGTGACATTCAACCAGCTTTCTTTAGTTGACAACCGCATATCATATTATTCCCAATTAACATACTTTGACACTGTAAGCGCAATGATATAGAATGGTTTACACACTGTATGGCCCAGAGTACTGGTCAGATAACTGCTGAAAGACTAAGGAACACAGAAAGGTAACACAATGCTGTATATTTGCAAGCAAGAATCATAAAAAGGGCATGTAATCACTAACTGCAGTATTTTCAAAGATGAACATTCACTAAATGTACAGCTAACATGTAATGTTTTAATATAACTGTACATTATGTTTAATTTGTTTGTGTGCTGAATGAGTGTTGCTGCTTGCTACACAGGTGTTTGTATGAAAAACAAGGTTAAGACACCCATCCTGTGTTCTGAATGTGCATTGGATGGTGAGTTGGATTCCAGATTTTCTGCCTGTTATTACTTGCTTTATTCTCTTAATTTTTGGGCTACTGTTTGTGTGGTGCTGCACTTATCACAAATGGCTTTGCCTATGCTCATCTGGTTTGCTCACACAGTGGCAGTACACAAACTGAACAACTGGATCACCCAGGTAGCAGACAGGACCCAGCCATCTAAAATAGACATTGGATGCATTCTCTTAAAGTAATTGTGCCTGGTTCAAACCCACTAAGCACTGTTGCACTGCTTTTAATAGCGTGAACCTCAAAATTAATACTAATCCAGGAGATAGTCATGCGACTTCTCATGTGGCTGCAGATGTTAAGTGTTGGGGTGAAGCCCACATGGTCCTGGATTCAACAACAAGGACTGAAGGTTTTATTTTACTGTTGTGACCTTACATTAGATAGCAATGAAATTAAACATAGACAAGTATTTTTCTATTCGTCTTGTTGCAACAGCTATAAATGTAGGACTGCCATACATAAGGTCCAGGGTTTGAATACAGCAGATTCCATTCTTTTTTAATGGTGTCCCACTTCATATTATAGTCACTACCAGTTATAGCAGTTGACCTAGTATTTCTTATATCATAATTACTTTCCTGATGGCTGGCACACCAATATTGTGTCATTTATATATGTATGTATTAATGGCTGTACTGGCTTCCATCTCTGTATTGGTTACCATCATGCAAAGCCGTTGCCTGTGTTTGCGTGATGGTAAGTGACACTCACCATTTTCAAATGTTGCAAAATCCAAAAGTGCACACTCTCAATATCTGTGATAACTGGAATTGGTGGGAAACATCATTATAGATTAGTCTTCATCTGCATTACACATGACTGGTGTTCGTGGAGAGGTTTTGAGATTTTGGTTTCAAAGGTAGGGTATGCAGGAATCCAAAGTGTTTGTTGGACTCCTAGTGAATGACTATGGTCCCTGGCTGTTTCAAGAGTGCTATCATATCAGATGCATAGAATAGTTTGGCCTGGGTTTTGTCCAGTGCTACCAGTATCCCTCACACTGGTGAACAGTGTAGAAATCACTACAGAGACCTTAGGAAGAGGGATACCTTTGACTGTTGGTTCAAGGAATGTCAGACTGGTGGCACTCCACAGATGTGTAAGTATCACTTGTAGGCATTACTTGTAAGAGTTAGCAGGTACATTTGTTCAGGATTGGTATTCTTAATGATATTCTGTTGTGTTCTGCATTTTACACAGCTCTTGCAGCTAGATTACTGAATCTGCAAACTTATGAAGTAAGATTGGCATGGGTGCATGATGCAAGTGGTATGTATGCATCCAAATAGTACTGTTATTGTAGCATTAACAGTCAATACAGCTTATTGTGTTAAAACACTTGTATCACATTAACTATGCATTTGTCAGTTTTAAAGGAAAAGTATACATGCATTAGTCTGTAGGATAAAACAACCATCCAGTATTACAGAGCAGTCAGAGGTTGTCAATTGAAAAACTTACTTTCCAACTATACAATACTGTTTACGTTTACATAAATATTGCAGTGTAATGTAAGACCTATAAACCAGGGACAACAATAGCCTAGTGAAGATTGTCATCAGTATAATTGGAACACGCATATGTGCAATATATGCACATATCCATGGTTGCTTGATGCAGTCAGTAATATACTGTACATCTGTTATGAACTTCGTTGTCTTAACAGTGTAAAAGTTATTTGTTAAGAGTTTGTAACATTAAAAGTAAAGGTAGCAGAATCATACCTCTCAACTGCTTCTTTAAAGAATATGTGTGCAATGGTGTGTGATGCACAGCATCATTAGCAACAGTAAAAAGAAGTACTGTTAGTTATATTACTAACAAAGATTTTGTTTGATACCACTTCCATGTAGCACCAAATGTTTCATTATTACTCCAAGTGCATAAACAGCTGATGACACAGATTCATAAATACTGCAATTTATAATCTTGATTTATACATAAAAGTATTTGAAAATGATAGATAAACTATATATTAGTTATATTACTAACAAAGATTTTATTTGATACCACTTCCACGTAGCACCAAATGTTTCATTATTATCCAAGTGCATAAACAGCTGATGACACAGATTCATAAGTACTGCAATTTATAATCTTGATTTATACATAAAAGTATTTGAAAATGATAGATAAACTGCGTTTGAACCCAGTACCATCTGAACAAAAACAAGATACTATCAATGCATTTAACAGTTGGTCCTACAGAGTCAGTTGAGTAGCAAGTGGATTTTACACACACTGAATAGATAATTCCACACTAAACTGCTGTTGCATACACCTGCTACTTAAATAAATCTTTGGCTGCAGGTAGTAATTGACTTCAAGTAGTGTTAAGTACCTTTTTGGACCACATACAACTGGTTTGGAATGCAGATGTAGTTAATACATTTGTGTAATATTCTCATACCTGATATTTAATTTAGCTTTTATTAGCCTTGCTTAGCAATGCACAGCACTGGACAAACATGCTTTATAGAGAACATGTGACAATTACTATTGATTGTATAAAATACATCTACTAATTAACTGACTCTGTGTTTGGATGATTGAATGCATTGTTGTTGAAGGCAGATGGTACTGGGTTTGAAATAGGATGTAGGCATAATTTTTACAAGTCTGTGTGATGCTTTTACATACATTCACTGATACTACTGCCGTTTACCATTGCTTAGCAATGCTGTGCATCACACAGCATTGTGCACAGATTCTTTAAAGAAAAGAAATGGGAAGACAGGAAAGTGGTGAAATGGGGAGTAAGCAGGGGGGTAAAACAAAGTGAAAGGAAGGCAGTAATGTGCAGGAAGTGTGTAGGAAAGAACCATAGCTATCCATTTCTTTAACAGTAACAATTGATCACTTGCACAGAATCTTAGCTAAATTTGGACTGTCACCTCCAGATAGAGAGGTGGCAACAACATAATTGTGTTGTGAAGCCAATTGGACCAAATTAAGTGTGTCAAGTAGATACATGTGTGAAATGGAGAGCTATGTATCGGACAATATTTTTTTTTGGGACAGTTGCTCTTTTTTTTAAGGAGGGAGAATAATGTTGGGGAAGGGACATAGGCATGTCTGAAGCAGGCAAGTTAAGAAGATGATGAAGTATTTGCTGATAGACAAGACATATGAGACAAGAGACAGGATGGTGAAGGACACAAGAGGGAGGTAAATGCCATGGTTGGGTGAGGGTAGAGAGATCAATGTCCCACAGACATCAGGCACTGTAACAGTGTGACTTCAGTCCTCACCCACTTGACTATCATCACTGTTCCATCACTGCACTGCTGGCTGCAGTGGCTAATATCTTCACCTGTGGCAGGTATTCTGTACCAGGATGGAAAGCAGGCTTTCCATCTGGTGTAGGTGTGTGACCACCATCTGGTGCACAAGCCTATGCACCATACCTGGCAACTTAGCTCCAATGATGAATGCACCCCCCCCCACCTCTGCTGCCAGAGGGGACCACAGACTTAGCCTCCGGTGCAGAGCTAGAAACAAAAAACAAAGTGCCCAGGCTGGCAAAAGACCAGGAAAACTGAGGATTATTTTTAAAATAACACCAAGTTTATTGAGTACTGTTTTCATCTCCACCACTGAAGACTTCATCAGAATAATAACACCAATGAACTGTTTCATTTAAATAGCATAAACAACTCATCCTATTGGATACATAATTAATAAATAAATTAGACAATGCCAGTAATAATGTTTTAAAGAGAAATGGTACTACAATGATGCAATGTATAATATATGACAAACCATGGTCATACTTAAATAAAAACACATTTAAAATGCATATTAAAGAATACTTGTTTGAAAATACATATTTGAAATGCATGAACATTTAATACTTCAGTACTCTTAGTTTGAGAGCAGAAATAAGGGAGAGATGATTGTTTATACCAGGGGTTACACAGGTGTTCAACTGCAACTGTCATAAAAGTTCATGGTACTCCATCCTAGTCTCCCAGTCTCCCCCTCTTTTGTGAGGTATAACGTTCTCCAGGACCCAAAATTTTAAATTGTCTTGTTCACATGTAAGGTTGTGCCTATACAGGGTACTAGAGTCTCTCTTTCTGTTGATCTCATAAAGGTGTTCATAGACCCTTTGTTTTAAACTTTGCTCTCTCTTGCCCACATAGAAAGAAAAACTAAATAAACAGTGGAATAAATACACCACACCCATTTAATAACAATTGTAATACTTTGCTGCGGTTAATTTAAGTTTTAGTCCAGGAATAAATAGTTCTGTGGCATTCACAATAAATGGGCATTGTGGGTGCATACCACATTTAAATGTGTCATTTTTTTACTCTATTGTTAGTAGCACTAGTCAGATTCAAACCATTTTCAAATATGTTCTTTAAATTGGAGCCTCTCTTAAAACTAAACATCAAAGGTCTAGAAAAACCTTGAGGTTTTTTGGCATTGCTGCAAAAAGGCCCCAGTATTTAGAAGTTATATTCTGTATTTTTCTCATGTCCTGGTTATAATTTAAAACTAAGCAAGGTCCTGTACCTCTCAATTCATCTGGGTTACATTGTGTAAACTGAACATTATCAGAAATTGTCTCCATCAAACCGGACTGGGAAGCATTAATAAACAGAATACATTTGCTGCCCCATTATTGTAAAATTTCATCTTTCAGTGAATTGGTAAGAGCCGTGAGGTAACTCCTGGCCAAAAACAAAGTCTCACTGCAGTCCAACTCATTCACCAAATCATTCCATAAAAAGGACATTCTGGCTGCTCTCACCATCTGACCTTTCACTATATTTTTCTTTTGGTGAAAGGGATGATTACTACTATAGTATAAATGTGAGTTAGAAAAATGCTCCCTCCTTTACAATTTAGAAATAAACTTTCTATTAAGAACATCCTTTAAAATCCTGACATCTAAAAAGTGACTGTCATTACTTTCCACTGTGTGCCTAAAAATAAAAAAAAATGTGTGGTACTATTGATACAGGGGCACATGCTGCCCCTGTAGTCACCCCATGCATTTGTTTGTAGTATTCACCTTAAAAAAAATATATATTTTTAAGGACCGTTTTAATATTTTCTGTGACTAATCTGAAGTCATTCGAGGACAAAAAAATCAAACTCGACCAAAGTCTCTACAAACTACTGTAAATCAACTGAATGCGGTATCACAAAAAAAAGGTCATTAAGTTTAATAGTAACAAAATAATTCAAACTCCCCCATTTGGTCAGAAAATCACAAGAGTCAACCAAAATGTGTTTATATAGACCATAAAAAGGTTTTATCTTTCTATCTATGCAAATCGCAAGGGATTGTGTTTTAGATCCTGCTGCAGCAACAATTAGTCTCAATTGGGGATGAGTAACATTTTTGTGGACTTTAGGAATACCAAAACTCCCAGGAATAAAGGGCTTTGATACTTTGAAAAATAATCCTTGGATTTCCTAGTTTCTTGCCTGCCTGGGCAGTTTGTTTTTTGCTTCTGGTATAGCCTGTGCTTGGGTTACCACAGTAATACTTTGGCTCTAGTGCAGAACTGCGTGTGGGTCCAGGTAGAACAGGGTCAGCAGTGGGGGTTGCTGCCAGGCTGCAGTCCAGAAGTGCTGGGCCTTGGTGTTGTAGCCAGTGGAGTGAGTGCAGGCAGGTCATGGGGAACCGGCCTACACTGCTAAGCTTTAATAATAACAACAACAAAAAAATTAAAATACAATAATGAAGTAAAACATAAATCAAAAGAAATGGAAATAATAAAATTAAAAAAAGAAAAAATATATAAATTATTATAAAAATAATAATATAATTATAAACACAATCTTCTTCTTCTTTCGGCTGCTCCCATTAGGGGTTGCTACAGTGGATCATCTGTTTCCATTTCTTCCTGTCCTCTGCATTTTGCTCTGTCACACCAACCACCTGCATGTCCTCTCTTACCACATCCATAAACCTTATCTTAGGCCTTCCTCTTTTCCTGTTACCTGGCAGCTTCATCCTTAGCATCCTTTTTCCAATATACTCTGGATCCTTCCTCAGCACATGTCCAAACCAATGTACTCTTGCCTCTCTGGCTTTGTCTCCAAACCTTCCAACCTGGGCTGACCCTCTAATATACTTATTCCTAATCCTGCCCACCCTCGTCACACCCAGTGCAAATCTTAACATCTTTAACTCTGCCACGTCCAGCTCTGACTCCTGCCTTTTTGTCAATGCCACTGTCTCCAACTCATATAACATAGCTGGTTTCACTACCCTTTTGTAGACCTTCCCTTTCACTCTTACTGGTACTCGTCTGTCACAAATCACTCCTGATAATCTTCTCCACCCACTCCATCCTGCCTGTACTCTCTTCTTCACCTCTCTTCCACACTCACCATTACTCTGAACTGTTGATCCCAAATATTTAAACTCATCCACCTTTGCCACCTCTACTCCCTGCATCCTCACCATTCCTCTATCCTCCCTCTCATTCACACACATAGATTCTGTCTTAGTCCTGCTGACCTTCATTCCTCTTCTCTCTAGAGCATATCTCCACCTCTACAGGATCTCCTCCACCTGTTCCCTACTCTCACTACAGATCACAATGTCATCTGCAAACATCATAGTCCACGAGGACTCCTGTCTGATCTCATCTGTCAACCTGTCCATCACCATTGCAAATAAGAAAGGGGTCAGTGCTGAT
Organism: Protopterus annectens; assembly: GCF_019279795.1. NCBI lineage: Eukaryota > Metazoa > Chordata > Ceratodontiformes > Protopteridae > Protopterus > Protopterus annectens. The sequence continues at coordinate 49,989 of NC_056744.1, read as the reverse complement.
CCTTGATGTAATCCCACCTCCATCTTAAATGCATCCGTCATTCCCACTGCAGACCTCACCGCTGTCACACTACCCTCGTACATATCCTGTACCATGCTTACATACTTCTCTGACATTCCCGACTTCCTCATACAATACCATAACTCATCTCTAGGCACCCTGTCACATTTTTTCTCTAAGTCTACAAAGACATAATGCATCTACTTCTGACCTTCTCTGTACTTCTCCATCAACACTCTCAGAGCAAACATCGCATCTGTAGTGCTCTTTCCTGGCATGAAACCATATTGCTGATCACTAATCATCACCTCCCTTCTTAACCTAGCTTCCACTACTCTTTCCCATAACTTCATGCTGTGAGTGATCAATTTAATCCCTCTATAGTTACTACAGCTATGCACATCACCCTTATTCTTAAAAATTGGTGCCAAAACACTTTTTCTCCATTCCTCAGGTATCCTCTCACTTTCCAAGATTTCATTAAACAATTTAGTTAAAAACTCCACTGCCATTTCACCTAAACACCTCCATGCTTCCACAGGTATGTCATCTGGACCAACAGCCTTGCCATTCTTCATCCTCTTCATAGCTATCCTTACTTCCTCCTTGTGAATCCACTGCACTTCATGATTCACTATCCGCACATCATCCAACCTTCTCTCCCTTTCATTCTCTTCATTCATCAACCCTCAAAGTACTCTTTCCATCTGCTTAACACACTATCCTCACTTGTGAGTACATTTCCCTCATTATCTTTTATCACCCTTACCTGCTGCACATCTTTACTAGCTCGGTCCCTCTATCTAGCCAATCGGTACAGGTCCTTTTCTCCCTCCTTAGTGTCCAACCTTTCATACAACTCTTCATACACTTTATCCTTAGCCTTTGCCACTTCTCTCTTTGCCATGCACCTCATCTCCTAATACTCCTGTCTACTTTCTTCATCTCTCTGACAATCCCACTTCTTCTTTTCCAAGCTCTTTCTCTGTATACTCTCCTGCACTTCCTCATTCCACCACCAGGTCTCCTTGTCATCCTTCCTCTTTCCAGATGTCTTACCAAACACCTTTATAGCCGTCTCCCTTACTAGCTCTTGCATTGACAATCCTTGCTATAGGGACCTTCCAGCAACCAGTCCGAGACAGAATGGGTATATTCCAGGTATCTGCCTCATGGATACTTCACCAGTTCCTTGATGACATACTACAGCATGTGGAGAAGCATATGTGGTTCCCCCATACCAAAGAAGAGAGAAAAAACAACATTATGAGGGCATTCTATGAAATAACACAGATTCACAGGGAACTTGGTACCTTCAAGTTCACCCAAATTGCCATAAAGACCCCACCTGGGACACAAGGAGAACAGTATATTTACATAAGGAGTTCTAATCCATAAATCACCAGATGGTCTGCAATCCACAGGATATAATATACAATGTGTCAGTGTACCCTCAGGGAGTTCTCATGATTCCTATATCAGGCACATGTCTGACATATCAGTGATTCATGCAGGGTGACTTGCCTCAGAGACATCAAATTGGTGATGCCAGATATGCCATGGCGCCATGGCTGATGATACCTATAAATAACTCAACAGACTGTGATGGAGACTGCATGCAACTACACACTGCTGCAGACCCACACCATCTTTGAACTTGAGCTCAGAGTTATGAAAGCTTTGCTTCTACTAACTAGCTGCCTGTGGAGGTGCCCTAAAGTATTAACCATTTGTGTAATGTTACACAGCATGCTGGTAAGCAGATAGATACAGCAGGATAGTGCTATCAGAGGAGAGGATGTGCCTGAGGTAGGACTGTAAGGTGAATCTAATGAAGAGCTGTTTAAAGGCCCATCTGCAGGGGATGACCATGTGAGGCAGAGACAGGTGTAATACACTGTGGCACTGGCTGAGATGGCAGTATCTGATTCATAATCATGGCCCACATTTGACATAATAAATATTAACTGTAATGCATGTAATACTCCGACACACTATGTCATTCCATGCATGGACTGACCACACTGTTCTTCAGATACGAGTAACCTAGTAAAAGATCACTGAGGACTGGGTACAGTTATCATATGCACAGGTGGGGAGGACCAAAGTGATGGGGGTTGGGAATGGGCACAGTGCTTGGGGGAGGCTAATGATGTGAAAGTGCATGTGTGTCCACAAAATAAGCTTTCCATTTATTATTAATATTTTTAATTCCACACTGTATACAGAAAAGGTAACCGAGAACAATCTTAGATAATCAGAATTTTGTCCCATTTCATCGTCATTTATATTTTTGTAAGCCCATTAATTAAGATAGGCATTGCAATATAAATGCTCTATCAGGAAACAATCTACTAAAAATTTATTTTCAATATGAAAATCTTCATCACCATAAATTATCCTTGAGGACCTAATAAACTGACCCCTCACTATATTTAACTTAATTGTTTTAGGAAAAAGCAACTAGTTATTGGTAATTTTTTTTTACAATACAACTTACAATTAAAATTCCAATGATTAAAATCTATTTTTAATGTCACACCCAAGAAAAGAACCTCAGTCCCTGAATCACTAACAATAAATTAAAGAAAACTACTATTATTTATATCTCTTAAAAGACAATTCAGTCTGTCTACAAGCAGAAACTGGGAAGATAAATTAACCCCCGGATTTACTAATCTTCCATGCAGGGCTAGCTTAGTCCTGCACAGAAACGGCCATTTAGGAGCAGGACGGCAGCATGCCATGCATATTAATAAGGCACGCTGCCTAAGCTCCTAAGCTTACACGGAACATGTAAGAGTGCATGGGGCGTGTCTGAGAACAGAGCTCTCAGAATATACACGCCCCCACAATAAAGAACAGCAGAAAGGCATAAGAAATGAGCGAGACCACTCATAGGTGTCTGCATATTCGCACCAACATTCCCCCTCATGTACAACAACAAGTAAATACAAATAAAATGAACAAAATGTTTTTTTTTTTTTTTTTTTTTTTTTTTATTAAAAACCAGATTAAAGCTAACTGTAGGTAGCACTGCCTGAAATGGCAGCATCTGATTCATAATCATGGCCCACATTTGACATAATAAATATTAACTGTAATGCATGTAATACTCCGACACACTATGCCATTCCATGCATGGGCTGACCACACTGTTCTTCAGATACAAGTAACCTAGTAAAAGATCACTGAGGACTGGGTACAGTTATCATATGCACAGGTGGGGAGGACCAAAGTGACAGGGGTTGGGATGGGCACAGTGCTGGGGGGAGGCTAATGATGTGAAAGTGCATGTGTGTCCACAAAATAAGCTTTCCATTTATTAATATTTTTAATTTCTCATTGTACACAAAAAATGTAACTGCGAACACTCTTAGATAATCAGAATTGTATCCCATTGCAGCCTCATTTATATTTTTTGTAAGCCCATTAATTAAGATAGGCATTACAATATAAATGCTCTATCAAGAACAATCTACTAAAAATTGATTTTCAGTATGAAAATCTTCATCACCATAAATTATCCTTGAGGACCTAATAAACTGACCCCTCACTATATTTAACTTCATTCTAAAATGATCAAAACTTTTTTTTTATTAAAAATCCGATTAAAGCTAACCGTAGGTGCGCAGGTGTGCCGATCGCTTAGCTATGGTTAATGCAGTTTAAATGGCTGAAGAGGATAACAAGGAAGATATAGGCAAATAAAGCAGCATAGCAATAGTATAGTGGGCAGAGCATTCACCTTACTAGCAGGCATTCCTGGTTTGAGTCCCACTACAGCATTTTCCATGGCAAAGCACTTTATGACCAATATTTTTGTTGCATAACCTGCTAAATAACATATATTTGTGAACTAGAGTACTGCATTAAATGCACATGTGAGGTGCCAGTGTCATAATGAATAAAGCACCAGTAAGCAAGTCTAAGCACCAATAAGTAGTAGTAAGAATATTTAAGCAATAGTAAGCGAGTTTAAGCCCGTTTGCATGGGGGTAAGCAATGCGCACACAGGTTAAGCAATTTAGAAGCTATCTCTCTGTAAGCATTATTAACCAGTTAGCAGTGCTTACCATCGTGCAAACCCGTGCAAACCCACTTACAACTGCTCAAAAGTGCCTTAATCACTCTGTATCCAATGGCCCTTGTTCTGCCAAGCAACAAAATAAACAGCCTTGCAGGTCTTGAACCCAGGACCCTATACACTATAGTCACAGTAGTTAACCACCAAGCCATCACAGCAGTACAGAAAAATAAGGTATCAGCAAACAAGTCTTCACTGTAGTCAAATCAAACTGAACCTGTGAAAGGAATCAGTATACAGACATATGTTCCATAGCCCACTACATAACATAAATATGTGAACTGGAGTACAGCAATAAGCCCAGAAGTCAGGTGTAATTGTAATAGAGTGTTGAAGTCCCCAATAAAACACAAGGACCCCATACAGTGTACGTACACATGAATCATGGATACCAGGCATACATATAAGATGTAATGGATAATAAATCAATGCCAAAAAGACATATAATGTAAAGTCAAATGTAAGCAACGCTAAGCATTGCACAGGCTAGCTTAGGAGGTGTAAGCAATGTGTAGGCCAGCTAACTCAATGTGCCCAGTGTTATATCCCTTTAAACAATATCAACCTTAGGTAAGCAGGTTTGCCCATAGCTTAGCATTTTCAAAACTGGCCAATCACAAAAAAGTTTGGGAAATCATCCCGACTTAAACCCAAGAGGTGGGAATGCATTTCATAACTGGTTGTAGCTTCCCTTGCAGGCACCATGTCAGGAAGGGGAGAGGGTGTGCGCTTTTAGGTGCAGCACTGGTGCATCCAGGAGTCCAGAGTCATTGCAGGACTCCTTGTCAAAGACCATGAGCAGAGACTGCTGCAGGGCCAGTACCAGGGCTCCCAATATAAGGCAGATGCCTGGAACCATCTCACACATGACCTCACAAGTGCCACTGGCATACCCCGAACTGGTGAGCAGGTCAGGCATCACTATGCCGACCTGAAGCGGAGTAAGGGGGATCTCTTGGAGCAGTGGATCAAAGTGGGTAGAACGGCGGGGGATGTCCCAGCTGTGTGTAAGTATCACCCCACTATGTGTGTAATAATTGCCAGCTCATGTATATCATGGATTGGTATGGCTAAATATTCCTCTTATGTCCTCTACAGCTGCAGTCGAGTGGGCCATGAACCAGGAGGCCCATGGCCATTGCCTGGAGAGGTTGCGATGCGAGGCAGGTCAGTAATACTCTTACATGTACATGTCATAGGAAATAAATCTAAAAGTATTAGTAAATTAATTGCCTGTATAAAACCTGTATTGTTTAAGGCAAGTACTGCATACACCAGAGAATATGTTAGGAAGAGACTCATATAGTATGTATGCAAATAAAAGAGTAATCCCCTGACAATAAAGGTCTAACTGCTGGACTGCATGTGTATACTCTGGTATCATATGGTAATGTAGATTTGCATTCATGTAATAGTACTGTTGTATTAAGCACTTGTTACCCACACAGTGCACCATAACTAGAATGTGTAGGAATGCCTGTATATGACTGGTGTAATCCACAGAGGCCATTTAGTACAACTGAGAGACCCATAGATAGAAAACAGGGAAGAGGCAGACAACAAAACCTGAATAGAACATGCAACTGAGATGTGAACTGTTGTTTTGTTAGCACACACAGCCATGGTTCGAATCTTGCTAGTGGTAGTAGTCTGCATACAGAATCTACCCCACAACTGTACAGATACATCCAGAATGCCCAGTAAAAGTGGCCCATATCTGTTGCCTGTTAACCTGTCCCCCTGAGAAATCAGTGGGATGATCCCAGATGTATAGGCAGCAAACAGGAAATACAACTGATTGATACACATCTATGAGAACAAAACTGGCACACCAGCAACTTCCCAAAACCTTATGAGACTAAGAAGCCACATATGTCCTATTTACACCCCCATCTTGTCAAGCTGTGGCCAGAGTGTGTACAGTAACAGAGTGAGATGTATGTGCATAATAGTAATGTGGAATCTGGTACTGTGAGTGGCATTGTTCAGGTAGTGCTAACAAACATTTCTCCCACAGGTCTGTTAGATACCAACAATGTGCCCAGAAATACAAGAATAATACCCTGTACTGGTACTGTTTACATTGGAATAGTATGGCATTGTGACTGATGCAGTTGGTCTGAATAATAAGTTATTACTCATTACTGTCACCCACACTGTCCTACAAAATATAACTGTCTAGGAAATCTGTATACGAGTGTTGTAATACAAGGTCAGAATGCAAAAGCACAGGAGAATTATATGAAAGAAAGCAGATAGGAGATATACAGCAATATCTATATAGCACACACAACTCTGATTGACAGTGTGTTAAGTTGTAGCAGACACAGCCATGGTCTGAATCCTGGGAGTGGAAGTAGGCTGCATACAGAATCATACCCCAAAACTGTACAGATGAGACCAGAATGTCCAGTATATGTGCCCATATCTGCTGCCTGTTCCCCTGTCCCTCTGGTAAGTCTGTGGGATGATCCCATATGTTTAGCCAGCAAACAGGTAATACAAGTTATTGTCAAACATCTATAAGAACAAACCTGCCACTGTAGCAACTCCCGAAACTGTTAGGAGAGTAATAAGACAAGTATGCCCCATGTTGTTAAGCTGTGACCAGAGTGTGTACAGTAACAGAGTGAGATGTATGTGCATAATACTAATGTGTAATCTGGAACTTTGTGTGTCAACAGTCAGGTAATGCTAACAAGCATTGCTCCCACAGGTACTTCAGATATGAACACTGTGCTGAGAAATAAAAAACATTATACCCTGTAGTGGTACTGTTTACTCTGGTATTGTAGGGAATTGTGAGTGTTGCAGTTTCTCTGAATAATAAAGTATCACTGATCACTGTCACCCACACTGTGCTACATAACATAACTGTGTAGGAAAGCATGTATATGTGTATGTCAAGTCACTAAAGGTTGAAGAGGGCAATATTCTAGATATGTCCCAGCACATCTGCATGTGGTCAAGACATAGCCAGAGTCTGTGCAGAAAGAGTTGGATGGCTATGTGCACAACATCAACCTGGAATCTGGGAGTATGTGTAGAAACAGTTAGTTAGTCTTAACAAACATTCCCTCCACAGGTATACCAGGTAAGAGGTGTATATTGCAGGTAAAACCAGTTCATGTATAATGATGAAGACAGCCATATCACTGTCCAAACTAAGGCTATAGGGTAGTGTAGTAAGACCTGTAAGGTACAGATAACAGCACTGACTAGGAAAGTAATGTGGACTACAGGAATATACTAGTTGTTAATTGACATCCCCCCCAACATATCTCCAACAATATACAACATACCCACTCCAACCGGTATGTAATGACTCCAATGTTTTGATAATGTCCTATTGTTTGATAAATATTTTAATTGTTCCCATGCATGTGCTATATTGAATTATTC
>NC_056744.1:0-37500 GCF_019279795.1 Protopterus annectens | reverse complement strand
TTCCTAAGTGAAGCATATGTAAGTCTCCACATCCACCAGAGAGGGAGTGAGAGAGGCAGACAGAGGCAAAAAAAGTCAGGGAGGGGTGGGAGATTAAAACATAAGCATGTTTGTGTCACACACCTACCAGTACAGGGTATCAAACCCCTGATGACTATGTAGTGCCATCAAATATCTATGCAGTTAGTGGATGCACCACATAAGTTTCATGTTGAGGAGCCCTCAAAATGTATATGTGATGGTGAGTGACATCTGCAACAGGGATATGGTAGCTATATGGTAGGTGTAGTATACATGCCTGTCTGCATGAACAGGTGCCAGCGTCAACACAGCCATACTCTCACAGGGACGCACACACATTGACACACTTGGCAGGGCCAGGAATACAAATCATCACTAGTGAGATTGCCACAGCACATTACTGTGCAGGTATCACATGCACCACAGGGGTCATAGGGAGTTTATATGGGCAAAGGGTATGTGGAGGTGTGTGACATCAGGCAGCATTCTTTAGTATGCCAATAGGGATTGTAGTGAGTGTGAATGTGGTCATACGCATCATAAAACACACACACAGACACAGGGTGCCAGTACTGACATGAATGGGTGCATTGCTTCATGGGTGTGTAGTGGTCAACTGTGTCAGATGGCTACACATGTCCAGGTGATGAGTATGCCTTGGGATCAGGCCACATGACATTGGTCTGCATTGTGGCTCAGTGGTGTAGAGTCTGGATTTGACCACACAGGTGGATATTGTATTCACCATCCAGTCACCTGGGTGACTATTGCATGTGGCCAATCCTGTGCATTGCTTGCCATGTATGTGTTCCTTAGTCCATGACATGGATGATGTCTGGGATGTGCACACCTCCCTCATGCATGTATAGTGGCATGTGGAACTGTACCTGGGGTGTCTGGCCCATGTTGTGTACACAGATTGTTATCAGCAGATGTGCCAGTCCTGGCCTTATGTGACGGGAACTGTTAATGGATGGCAGGTTGACCCAGCACCTACTTTGATAGCATGATACTGATATTCCCTGGTGTCAGTGGCATCAGTCTATACAGGGCATGTTTTCAGGCATGGTGTGACCTTTGTGGGTCACATTTGAAGGCACCACAGGTGTTGCTGGTGTCTAGTGGGGAACATGGGGAAGGTGCACTGTCGGCATGTATGTGCCTATTGGACTGATGGTCGAGGTGTCATGGCCACTGTAGCCCACTGCAATCACACCATGGTTACTATCAGTGGGCAATATGCAAGGTATTACCAACATAGCGGCTGTTGCCCAGGCAAGTGTGTGTGTGTGTATGAGACATGGGCTGAGAGTGTTATCTGGGTAATACTAGGGTTTCTCGTTTTGTTCATCTGGCCTTTATGTCACATGTAGCTGTATGGATATGCACCTCAGCCACTCGGCTATTTCACATCTGTTATCCCTATATGATGGACATTGTGATATATACTAGGACCACCATATAAGAAATATGCAAAACCCATTCCCCATTGAGCCAGTTATTACGCACTCACAACCACCTCCACACAGGATATGAATTACAAACACAGGCACACACACACACACACACACACACACACACACACACACACACACACACACACACACACACACACACACACACACACACACACCTGTCATGTCTGGGATTAGAACTCCTGCCTAACTAGTTTATTACACTACAACACTACGTAGTTATAGGACGCACCATGGAGATTACTGGCGTACTCCTTCCCCAAAGGTGTATTTCACAGTGAATGACATCAGCAGGATTGCCAAAGTAGGGCATTTGAAGTGCAGTAAGTGTGACTAGCCTAAAATGCATTGCTCCCTACACAGGCATCAAAACACACACAACTGCCATGTGTGGGGATAGAACCCCTACCAGAGTTCTGTATCACACTACAGCATTAAGCAGTTATAGGATGCACCATGGGGATAACTGGAGTACTCCTTCCCCAAAGGTGTATTTCACAGTGAATGACATCAGCAGATTTGCCAAAGTAGGGCATCTGAATTGTAGGGACTGTGACTAGCCTAAAAAGCATTGCTCTCTGCACAGACACACACACACACACACACACACACACACACACACACACACACACACACACACACACACACACACACACACACAGTTGCCAAGTCTGGGATTAGAACTCCTACCTAACTATTTTATCACACTACAGCAGTACACAGTTATAGGAAGTGTCAATGAGATTACTGGGCTACAACTTTCCCAAAGGTGTATTTCAAGGTGGGTGACATCAGCAGCCTTGCCAAAGTAGGGCCTTTGAATTGTAGGGAGTGCGACTATCCTAAAAAGCATTGCTCTCTACACACACACACACACACACACACACACACACACACACACACACACACACACACACACACACTTGCCAAATCTGTGATTAGAATTCCTACCTATTTTATCACACTACAGCAGTACGCAATTATAGGATGCACCACATAGATTACTGGGCTACAACTTTCCCAAAGGTGTATTTCAAGGTGGATGACATCAGCAGCCTTGCCAAAGTAGGGCGTTTGAATTGTAGGGAGTGTGACTAGCCTAAAAAGCATTGTTCTCTACACAGACAGGACACACAGACACATACAGTTGCCAAGTCTGGGATTAGAACTCCTACCTAACTATGTTATCATACTACAGCAGTACACAATTATAGGACACACCACAGAAATTACTGGGCTACAACTTTCCCAAAGGTGTATTTCAAGGTGCATGACATCAGCAGCCTTGCCAAAGTAGGGTGTTTGAATTGTAGGGAGTGTGACTAGCCTAAAAAGGATTGCTGTCTACACAGACAGGACACACACACACACACACACACACACACACACACACACACACACACACACACACACACACACACACACACACACAATTGTCAAATCTAGGATTAAAACTCCTACCTAACTATTTTATCACACTACAGCAGTACACAACTATAGGACTCCCCACAGAGATTACTGGGCTACAACTTTCCCAAAGGTGTATTTCACAGTGGATGACCTCAGCAGGCTTGTCATAGTAGGGCTATGGGAAGTGAAGTGTGTGTGCATGGGCCGTAACCCATTCATCTAGCTGTTGACACACCATATGTGGGCACACACAGGGTCATATTCCACAGGTACGTGTATACAGCTGCTAGATGACTACTTCCATGTACAGTCATGTTGCACAGATAGCACTTGCACCACATAGTCTGTAATGCTGACAGATACCGGTGGCTGGTATCTACAGTGAGTGACATCTAAACCTCATGTGGTTGTGGCCCTTTGGCTGTGTGCTGGGTGAGACAGGCCTGGATGGCTCATTGTCACAGTTGCTCTCTTCCACAATCTATGCACATCTACTTTTGGCTTATTATAGTGTGTTGTCCTTGGATATATGTCTGCATTCCTATCCACTGTATGTGTAAAGCATGACTGCTGCATATTGAGGTGTGTCTGCACTAACATCTGCAACTGCCAGATATGTCTGGTATACTGTTGTTTGAAGACATGGGCTTCATGTGTGTAAGTGTGTGAGCATGCCCAGTATGCCCTTCTGTATTGCATGTGTGGATCGATTTAGGTAGTTTGTACTCCAGTGCAGACCTTTGTGTTGTACACTTACAGGTAGCAAACTGTTTCTGTAGGGTATCTGTCGATCATTTGGCAATATGGGGACAAAGTGTGCAGGGGATAGTGTGCACTGTAGGTGTTTGTGTCTGTGCTGCTTCAGCTACATGGTACTGCTGTTAGCAGAGATATTCAGTACTGTTATACACTGTGATGTTTTCTGTCCTCATATACTGTCAGGTGGACATTCCTACTCACAGTGATGTCTTGGGGGACAAGCATGACTGCAGCTGTGTGCGGCAGACGTCTTCATATTCATGGTAGGTTATGACATCCTGGAGGAGGAGCTGCAGACACTTGATGCTGGGTCTGTGTATCCAGTTCAGCACCTTGGTACAGTGCTGGCAGAGGATCCCATACTTGTACATCCATCAACATGACAGCATGGCCTTATATTGGTATGGCAATACCTCACAGCTGTACAGATTCGCACAGGTTACCCAGAGGCAGGGGCCAAGAGTCAGGACATTACCCCTATTGTGGTGTATGGGCAGGTATGTAGCCACCCATTTATGTGTTTACAGTCAGGGATAGTGTGTGCACACAGCTGTGTTTTGGACCTTGCACACTCCGTGCTGCCCATGCTCTCACCCCCTCCTCTGTTATTCTCTCCTCTTCCTTACATTATAAATCCATTCTCTGATACTTTCCCTATGGTTATCACCCCATCAAGGCTGTGTGTTGGTGTTGGTCCACAGTTCATGCAGTGGGACATGGTGAAAATGTTACTATGGTTTGTCCACATGGCCTTGCATATGGCGTATGTGGAGTGTGTTGCATTGTTTATTGGGTGTCCATGATATAACATGCACTGGCAGTACGTGTGAGACACAGGCCCTTGGCAGAGGCCTGTGGGCCATTAGCTGTTGATGCGTGCCAGAGGTGACAGGCTGTTGCATTCTGTCAGTCCTACAGTCTCAGACCGCCATACAGTATATTCACCTGGGGTGACAGGATAGGTGTGTTAGGTGTTCATGCCAATACCTTCTATCAGTCTTGATCAGGTGGTGTGGATGCTGGCAGGGTACTACCTACAGCTTGCAACACACCTGCATGGGACACCTACACTGCATGCTGCATTCTTTTGCTATTGCCATATACAGGTGGGGTCATATTGTACCCATTCCCCACAGCAGGAGTACAACCAGAGAGGTACCTGTGAGTGGTGTTTGTGTGAGCTGGGTGCATGTGTGCTATGGACACTACTTGCATCTGACACACAGATATGCATTGGGCATTCCAGTTATGCTTGCATGTGCAGGTACATCAGCTGTTTCCCAATATATCAGTCCTACATCCTTTGTGATCTGCTAGTGTTTGGGCAGACAACACCGGTATCCCCTACTACAGGACCAAATAATGTGATAAATACCTGTATGTACTATTCCAAGGGTGTGTCCATTTCATAGTGACACAATATATACTGTATGTCTGGGGTACTTTCCCCTGTGTACTGGCTGTATATCTAGCCCAACAGCCATGCCATGTCAGTCTTTCAGATGGTGACACATATTACCACCATACATTTGCAATGGTTTACTGGTAGCTTGTGTTATACTGGTGGGTATTGTGTTTGGCACTGCAGTTGTGAGGACTTGTCCCTGTCATCAGCGGAATAAGCACCTCGTTGGTTCTTTCATGCTTTTTTTAAAGTTGTTTCAGGTTTCAACTTTGTTACTTAAGAAGTTAACTTGTGACTTTTTGTGCCATTTCACACTGAGCTAATAGGACGAAGTCGGAGGAAGGGCTCTGAGCTAATGAATCTGAGATATATAACATTAAGTATCCTGTTTTTTTGCTTATTTCTGAGTTATTTATAGCACTTTTATTTTACTCACTGTGTGTGCGGTATTAAGTAGAATTTTCTACAATTGTTAAGCATCTGGTTGGGTTTGTTTGTTCTGATTTTTTTTCCCTCCCTCCCTCTTGGTATCCTGTTTTTATACTTGGTGACTTTGCAGTTGCCCACCCCTACTGTAAATTTGACCTGGGACAATCCTCCCAGTCTAGTGTCATTACCTCATTCTACCTATTCCAGGGAGAACATTTGAGAAGGCCAACCCAGTTAGTTTCTGCTCCTCCTTTCCCCATTTCCACTTTACAAAAAAAATGTTCTATGCTTGTTTCCTGCCTTTCCTATAAGTTGTCTAGTCTAGATACAGATTTGCTGTATCCAGGACTGTTTGTAAGCTTCTGAGCCCCCAAGCCTTTCTGTGTTGGAGGGAAGCCTTCTAGCTTAATTTTGTTTCTTAGAACTAGCAAGTTTTCTAGTTTCAGCACTCAAATCTGTTTCTTTGAGCTCAGCACTTATTCAGAGCTCATTGCTGGCACTAAATAAGCTACAAATTACTACAGCATTCAACTTTCCTCACTTGTCTAGAAGAAAACAGTTTTTAGTACTTAATAAATAAGCACCTATCCAGGCATGTCTAAGGGTCAGCTCCCGATGTTTTCTCCTGTCTACCTGATGAATCTGGGCATCTTGGGGCAATGCAGCAATTGCCTCATGTACACAGACAACCCTCTCCTCCTACCACCCAACACTACAACCTGTGAGAGATGCACTTATATAGCCAAACTGGAAGCAAAGCTCTCTTCACCCAACACTGGACTAGACAGTCAAGAGGAGAAGGTAAACACTTGCACCACACCACACACATCACATAGTCCCGCAAAACCTACACCACCAAAACACACACATAGAAACACAAAACACACACCTACATTCATGGAGGCTCTCAAAAAAATCTACCCAAGCAACAGGGACCTCCAAAGCAGAAACTTAAGCAACCGCCACCCCTCAACACAACCCAAATGACACATAGCCCACAAACTCAGTGTGCCATTCAACCACAGCCCATAAGGCATAACAATGTACCTAACACTCTGGTCATAGGTGACTATAGTCAGGCACACTGATGTTCCACTGACCAGGCTAAACAAGGAGAAAGTCACTGTCAGCTGCCTGTCAGGTGCCAGGATCCACCACATAATGCATGCACTCAGGTCACTGGACAGCAAGTACAAATATGACTGTCATTGTCCATGTTGGTGTGAATGACCTGAGACGTACCTCCCTGGACTACATGAAAAGAGACATGGAGGAGCTTTCTGATCTTGTAGCCCAGGCAAGTATGACCCTAGCCCTGAGTAGCATCTTGCCATCACCCAGAATGATATCACAGTACAAGGACAAAATGATTGACTTCAATAATTGGCTAAGTTTCTGGTGTCATTCTAAGGGGATCCAGTATCTGTCTGCCTGTGATGACATGATCGACAAACCACGATGCTTTGCCAGAGATGGCCTGCACCTGTCACCCTTGGGATTCCGGATACTGGCTAAGGCTCTTGCCACCCCTATAGTGCCTTTTTTAGGCAAGATTCAAATGACAAATTCACCACCGTAACAGGTACAAGCAAGCAAAATCTGAGGGTAATGCTACTCAATGCTAGAAGTCTAAACCTCAAAATGCACTCACTCGAGGCACTCCTTAAAATGGAGAACATTGACATCTGTGCAGTGACAGAGACCTGGTTCAAGGCTCCAGAGAGCACCTCTGCATTACCAGGCTATAATTCATACCACACCTTTTGGCTACCTAACTTGGACTGAAGCACTAAAGACGGAGGCGTGTCAATATTCATTAAGGATATCCACACCTCCAGGCTAGTTGCTCAGCATAATGCATCTGAGATTATCCAAGTGCAACTAACTCTTGGCAAGACCGCAATGCAAATTGTAGCTTGCTACAGATCCCCCACCATGCCCCAGGATTCCCACTCCTTAATTCTTGATACAATGGAAAATATTATGGTACAACCTAACACCCTAATAATGGGCGATTTCAACTACCCCACCATTAACTGGGAAAACTACTCATGTACCAACTCTTGTGCACAACGTTTTCTGGAATTCATAAATTCTAATGCCTTGGATCAACTTATCCACACCCCCACCAGGGGCAGCAATATCCTAGACCTGGTCATTACCAACATGGGCAACCGGTGTTCCACACCAGAGGTCAATTCCTCATTGGTCAGATCTGACCACAAGCAAATCACCCTAGACATCCACATACCAGCCCCACCCCCATTAGGGAAATCACCGTAAAAAATTTCTCCAAAGCCAACTTCATGCTTCTTAAGACAGAAGTGGCAAACTTCACGACACCCCATGCTGATGGACAGTAGAGATACGATTGCTGAATCCTATACAACTGCACTTTATAAGCACTTACATGAGTGCATGGATCATGCAATCCCTAACAGAACCAAGGTGCTATCCTCTAAAAAAAGGAAGCCAATCTGGTGGTCCCCTGCTATAAACAAACTCTACAACAGAAGAAAGAAGCTGTTGCAAAAAAGAGTGAAATCCCATGATTGGAGGAACTCCATGGTCAGCCTCAGTAAGAAGCTGAGATCCCACATAAAATCCTCCAAAGCTAGTTACAAAAACAAAATTGCCACTGATTATAAAGACAATCACAAAGCATTCTATAGCTATGTCAAGAATCTCAATGGCAACACTCTGATCTGCTCTGAGTTGCAGCACAATGGCACTAAATATACAGAAACAACTGATATTGCCAACATCCTGGCAGATAGGTTCAGTGCTAACTTTACCCCTCTCTCAACCCCTAAAGGGCCCATCTCTATACCGGAAGAATGCAAAGTACCTGTAATCACGACTGCACAGGTAAAAAACACACTCTCCAAAGCCAAGAACATAGCATCCATGGGACCTGACAACATCCCAGGCTGCGTTCTACATGAACTACAGAATTAACTGGCACCCCACCTAAGTACCATGTTCAATCATAGTCTCACCTCAGGCTTTGTGCCCACTGAATGGTGCACAGCAACGGTTATCCCACTCCACAAAGGGGGGAGCCACCATGGACCCTGGGAACTACCACCCCATTAGCCTGATGAGCCTGGTCTGCAAGGCTATGGAGCGTATCATCATGGAACTTATAAACAATGACATTGGTAATCTCCAAACTCTGGACCCTACCTAGTTCGGGTTTGTAAAAGGCAGATAATGTCTCCTAAACCTGATAGACTTCTTTGAAGTAGTCACCAAAGCTGTAGATGAGGGTAAGGTGGTACACACAGCCTATCTAGATCTTGCCAAGGCTTTTGACACCATCCCCCACTCTGGAATTATAGACAAACTCACTAAACTAGGTATAAATCCCTATGTCACAAGATGGGCTGCCAACTGGCTCACTGACTGAACCCACACTGTGAAGGTAGCAGACTCTAAATCCAACTTCAGACCAGTGACAAGTGGAGTACCACAGGCTTCAGACCTAGGTCCTCTCCTGTTTGGTATCTGCTTCTCTGAAGTACAGGCTAACACAGAAGGTCTTTGGCTAACAAAGTTCGCAGATGACTGCAACCTAGGAGCCATAATCAAATCTCCTAATGATGTGGACATCCTACAAAAGGGCCTCACTGAGACAAATGCCTGGTGTCAAAGCCATGGCCTCAAGCTCAATGCCAAAAAGTGCATTGTCATCCCTTTTGGTAAAAACTCTGTACTCATGAACTACCACATAGGTGGTAGTCTACTTAACACCAAAAGTGTGATAAGAGACCTTGGGACACAGGTGGACATTAGTCTCTCCTTTGATAATCACATCGCCACAGTAGTCAGGAAATCCTTCTACATGGCACACCTCATCACAAAAGGTTTCTCATCCAGGAAAAAAGAGGTCATTGATCCCCTCTACTCATCACTCATTAGACCCATTATAGAGTACAACACCCCTTTTGGTATGTACCTCACAAGACATCTACAGCAACTGGAAAGACCACAGAAATACCTCACTAAGAGGATTACCAGCCTCAAACAGATGCCCTACGCAGAACGTCTCAAAAAACTCCAGCTTTACTCTGTCACATATCGCCTACTCAGAGGTTATCTCTGCCTAACATACAAAGCTATGTCAAACCCAGAGCTGTTGGACATGCTCCATGTAAAGAAATCCCAATCCCTTCGAGCTACACACTCTAGGGACCTATACCTTGTCACCACAATAAACAGAACATGCTGAAGGGATAGATTCCTGTCTCAGAGACTTCCCATACTTTGGAACAAACTACCTAGCTATATCAAACAAAGCTCCTCATTAGCACTCTTCAAGAAAAATCTTGATGATTGGATGGGAGATAGGAAATTCACCCCGGGGATCACTTCTGTGGCTCTGCTTGACAGGGGCACAGGAAAATAATTTTCTTGGGTGGCAAAAGCCAGGGTACCATTTGGCTAAGCTTATATAGGCCCTAGGGCCAATAGCCTAGTAGCTACCTATGAACCTAGTGGGCAATGGCCACCAGGTCTTACCTCAACATGCATACATACTGACCACTCTCACACAATATGAAACACACACCAACCTAACACACACATACCTGCATATTCTGCAGATGTTACAACCTATCCTGCTACCTTGGCCACCTCTGTGCATCTGTGCTTCACTGGTATTATACCTACACAAACATGTTCCTACATTTCTACATAGGGTTGTGAGGGACACACCTGACTGTTATGATGTGTGTACATTGGATTGGGGGCACACCAGACTGTTACTACATAAATATGTAGGGATGGGGGGAGTACACCTGACTGTTTCTACATTCCTACACAGGAGTTTGGGGGGGGGCACACCTGACTATTTCTACATTTCTACACAGGATTGGGGGGGCACATCTGACTGTTATTACATTTCTACATAGGATGGGAGGGCACAATTGTACACATTTGCTATGACTGTACTGGTATGTCAGGTACTCCATTTCATTATGTCTTCTAACCTATCATGCTGACTAGAGGCATATCAGTGTACTATGGGTTTTAGCTTTGATTGACATACATATTAGTTTCTGACTTCCTACCCATCAGAACTAACATCCCACTGCCTGACTTGCTGTAGTCTGTCTGTGCTGGCCTGGGGGGGGGTTACCCATATTACAGCCTTTGTTTGTGTTTGTCTACACCTGTCCTGCTGGCTGTGATTGTTGTTGGGTATGTGAACCCCCCTCCGCCTGGCATGTGTGAGTCACTTACCTTGTGGGTGTCCCAGTATTGAGGTTGGTGCTGCAGGGCTGCCTACGTCGGATGCACATAGTACACTCCCTACACATGATTGAGCACAGGTAGTGTCATGTTTGGCATCCCTTTGACTGTATGTGAGAGTCTGAGAGAGGTGTTATTCCCTGTGTCCCTCCTGTGTCAGTGTATGTGCTATGCCTTGCCTCTTTGCCAAGGCCAGAGCATACTGGGCATGCCTCCTTCTGCCTACTGGGGCAGACTCTGGTTGTTCCTCCTCTGAGTCACTCTGTGCCTGTGCAGGCCTTGGCAATGGTGGGGGGCTGTGTGGCCCTGACCCATGCTGTTCCTGCTGCAGCTGTTTCTGCAGGATCATATTGTGAGGCATGGCACAGACAATGACAATTTGGATACATGTAGCTGGTGATTACTGCAAGGCTCCACCGGATGTGTCCAGGCACTGGAACCATGACTTGAGCATCCCAAACACATGCTCTATTATAATTCTGGTCTGTGCGTGTGTCTCATTATGGAGTTCTTGTTCTGGTGTGTGTGCATTTCTGATGGGTGTCATTAGCCACAGCTCCACTGCGTATCCAGCATCTCCCACTAGCTGACTGTCAGGGATATCCTCATTGGCAAATCTCTGGTACAGCTGCATCAGATGCCAGATGTGGGAATCGTGATAGCTTCCAGGGCAGCCATCACACACATTCATTATTATGCCCTGGGCATCGCACATGACCTGGCAGTTGATGGAAGGGAAGCCCTTGCTGTGTATGTGGACTCTACCCCGCTCACCGTGGGGTGCTTTGATGCATATGTCCATGCAGTCTATAGCACCCACTACCTCAAGGTATTCTGCTATTTGGTGAAACAGTTGCATATTGCTGGCCAACACCTCACAGGTGTTGGGGAAATATACGTGCTCACCGGCATGTGCTGACATGACATCCAAGAACTGGTGGAGTACCCTGGATGCTGATGCTTGTGAGATCCCCATCATATCCCCAGTTGGCCTTTGGAAGGTGCCTGTAGCTAGCATTCTTAGGCCTACACATACCTTGGTATCCACTGGGATGGGTTCCCCTCTGTTAGTTCTGTGTGTCAGGCGTGGCCGGCACAGCTCAACAATTTGCTGTAGGAGGTCCCTGTCCACCATATAGCGCTCCATTATCTCCAGCTCATGTAGCTCCTGGTAGGTTACCCTGGGTCTGTACACTCTTCTCTGTCTCCTCACTGTGGGCTGGTCAACAGCATTCACATCCTCACCACCCTCAGCCTCTTCCACAAGTTGTTGTATGATAGCTATTGCAGCCCCTATCATTTTGTTGTTTTGACTGTTAAAACTTCCCCGCTTGTATACACCGGTGATGTAGAGTATGGGAAAACCAGAGTGGAAGGTGTTTGCATAGTTTATAGTAGTGTTCTGGGCTGGGCTGGTCTGCTGCCTGTGTAATTGGCTGATTGTGATACATTTCACCTGCCAGCTATGCTAGTTCTCTTGATTGACTTCCTATTACTGTTTTCCCTTTCTTTTGCCTTTATGTTTAAGCCCGGGGGCACGCCACGCAAACACAGTGCTCAAATGTGCACGGAGCTGCTGTTTCCTGGTTTATCTTTTTTTTTTTTTTTTATAACCCGGTGCACGGTGTGCACACCCGCTTAGGCAATGTAAAGACTGCTAGGCAGACTCAGACACACCGCCTTGCTTAGCTGTGCTAAGCTAGGAGCAAACCTGAGCCACAGGGCTCCAATCCACTTACAGTATGTCTGATACACCCCCATGATGTCAGCTAACTCCTAGGCTTGCACCAAGCTATTGCTACTCTTACACTGTTGGGGGCTGACTAGCATGCTGGGGAAATCTGGGATTCACCATCATTCCCCTCATTTGCATAGGATTGCCTGCTAATGCATAGTTACATGTCTCACACTGAGCCTCCCCCCTTAGCAACCACTACTCACTGGCCATGTTGTCTTCTGCCTGCCATTGACTATAATGGCAGAATAGTGATTTTAGTTAGAATGCTTATTTTAGGTTTATTTTCTTATTTCCCCCCCAATCACATTTGCTCGCCGCTGCCCTACGCTTAAACAGCTGAGATTGGCTAAAAAAAAAAAATTTTTTATTTTTTAAACTGTTTTCAATGCCAATGGCCTTATACTTGGCCATTGGCATGCTTCCTGAATGATATGCACCCTTTATTTGGAGCTGTCACGGCTCCGTTTTGGAATTTGCAGAAATGTACTCGGTTACGAACCAAGTACATTTCTGCAGATTACACTAGTCCTGCATGGCCGGTTTCCAGCTTCCTGGATCGCAAATTCACCTCATTTGCATGGATGTCTCCTGCAAATGGGGTAATTTGCATACAAGGGCTGAGTCTGTGCAGGACTAGCGCAGGAGTGCTCGTGCACGCCCTTTCCTGGATCGCACGGCAGACATATTGCCTGCTAGAGCTCCTGCACTAATCCTGCACACCGTGCAAGGCTTGCAGAATCCAGGGATAAGTGGCTATGTGTGTGTGTGTTTATATCAAAATATGTGTTGCATATATAACCTAGTTGCAAAATATAGTTGCAACTAGGTTGGCTTGAAATTCCCAACAAACTAATACTTCAACAGCTCTTAATAGCTCACAAAATTCTATATCAACCAACTAAAATACCAATACTCTCTAACCTCATTTCATCGTACAATAACATGAAACACCTACGTTCTTCAAACAAACTACTGATTTATACTCCCAAACCAAATAACTCTGCAGGTGACTGCCTCTTTTCCAACTCTGTTGGAAAAATGTGGAACAAACTACCCTCTGATATCTCATCTTTGTCCGCACTACCACTTTTTAAAAGACAACTGAAAATGCATCTCAATAATCACTGGCTTTGCTCCTGTACCAACCCAGATTAACTTTCCTTCTTCCTCTCTCTCTTTTCTTCTACCATAATTACTTGCATTCTCTTCTCCCTATATCCTTGATAGCTGTCCCTTTACATAACATCTATGTAGATAAATGTTATCTCATATATACTGTATGACCATTGTAAAAAAAAAAAAACTTTTTATTTCATTTTTTAAAACATTTTATTATTTCTCTTTTGTTTTTGCTCCTATCATATTTGTATATTACATATATTAACTAACTCTGTTTTGCCTATTGTATTGTATTGCCTATTGCTGTTTAAACTTGTAATAACCATTGGAGCTTTTCTCCCCGGGCCTCTACTGAAAATGGACATATATCCAGTTGGACTAGCTCAGTCAACAAATGTAAAATAAATAAATAAATAAATAAAATAAATGTGTCTGTGTGCATGTGTGTGTCTGTGTGTGTATGTGATTTTGGTTGTGTGTGTGTTTTTCTATGTGTTTGTGTGTGTGAGTCTGCATGTTTGTGTTTCTGAATATGTGTATGTCTGTGTGTGTATAAAAAAAAATAAATATTTACATATCTTATATTTCTGATGTAAAAATAAATATACTAAAGCAAGTTTGATTCATTAGGTGGAGGAACTATTTTACATCAAAATACATAAAAATATGAATATAATATTAAAAAAAAAAAAAAAAATACAAAACTAATTTTGCAGATAGCCATTATCTAAGCACAGTAATGCCCTCCAGGGTATGTGTTATTGTGGAAATAATGCCCTTCCAGGGGTGGAGAGGGCCTCTGATTGCAGTGTCAGGTGTAAGAACACTCCTGGGTAGGCATTATTTCCATAATAATAAGCACCTTGTTTCGCATTATTTCTTGCTTAATCATTGTCAAGGTAGCAGGTGCACTTGGCTGTCTTAAGAAGATGATCTTAGAGAATATGTTTAAAGGCCTCAAGTGTATCTCAGTTTTGCCTTCTGTGGAGAGGTGGTTCCAAAAGCCAGGCTTAGTCTAGAAAATGTCCCTTCACCAATAGCAGAACTGAAGAGTTAGGTGGGTGAAGGCAAGATTGTAATTTGAGTAGCTTCTCATGGTGTAGTTTTCGTGCCTGAATATAAGTGATGTTTTCAGAGATGGGCAGTAGCTGAAGATTTAGGTTTTCAAAAGTAGACTTCCTTGAAGAAAGATTGACCATTTGATGTCATTAAGTGGGTTATAGTGGTATACAAGAGAAATGATAAAAGAATGAACCTTAAGATTTTATTTTGTGTGATTTGTAATCCCTAAGTATTATAACAGTAAAGTAGAGACATTAAAGGCAAACAATATTCAAGTTTTGAACATTTTTGGCTATGGTAGTCTGGGTAATAGGTGAAACGAGGTGCATGATTCTCTAGCAGAATTTGAGTTGTACAAAAACTTTATTGATGATTGTATTTGTGTGAGTGGTGTTTAGTCTCTAATTCTCAACAACTTGCCAGAAAAGCCCAAATGTTATTATGATAAAAGTAGAAATATACAGTGAAATCAGAACATTCAGCAAAAAGTAGGCACAGTTGAAAGGTAGTTTCCTCAGCACCATAGACCTCTAAAACTAAAAGCTAAGCCATCCTACTAACAGAATGAATACTAATAAA
The DNA here is from genome assembly GCF_019279795.1 of Protopterus annectens. Lineage (NCBI taxonomy): Eukaryota > Metazoa > Chordata > Ceratodontiformes > Protopteridae > Protopterus > Protopterus annectens. Next base: position 22,250 of record NC_056744.1, on the reverse strand, counting down.
AAGTATAGACAAATGATCAGAAACATAACTGTCAGTTAAATAATTTGTTAATTCAATAAAACCACTCCAGTCACCCTCATTATAATCTACCCCTACAAATATATTATTCTTTATTTAGCCACAATTGCCCTCTTATGTAACATTTAGAAAAAATGATCCCAAACAGGAAGCGATCCAGTAAAGAGCATTGTGGAGTGCCACTGGTTACCATGACTGAGTCAGATAGGCTCCAATATTATTATTATTATTATTATTATTATTATTATTATTAATAATAATATTATTATACAGGTGTTTTATTCACTGGTTAACATAAACATTTCCATTTAGTGTGTGATAAATTAAAACAAACACAGTACTATTATTTATATTTTTTAAAAAATAAAAAAAAGCAATTCAGTTGTACAAGTCTAAATAAAAATGAGGTTATCAATGAGGCTCCTATAAAAAGAAACATATTTGAAGAAGTAATGTTTGTATAAATATTGTACTGCCCTCTGAGTCATCACTAAATTTGCAAATGCAGAAGCTGTCCTTGCACCCATGCATCCCATTTAAATGGTGAAATAAATCACCAATGAAAAGAAAAAAATGTTAGCGAACATAACTTTGAACATTACACACATAGTATTGATAAACTTGTTTGAAAACTTTGAATGCTGACTCAAATAATGTCTGACATATTCAATGCATTTAATTAATTTTTATTTCGAGTGGTACAACTGAATTTCTTTTAAGAGATATAAATAATAGTAGTTTTTTAAATTTATTGTTAGTGATTCAGGAATTGAGGTTTTTTTCTTGGGTGTGACATCAAAAATGGATTTTATCAGTAGAATTTTAATTGTAAGCTATATTGTAAAAAAAAACTTTTACCAGTAACTATTTGCTTTTTCCTAAAATAATGAAGTTAAATATAGCGAGGGGTCAGTTTATTAGGTCCTCAAGGATAATTTATGGTGATGAAGATTTTCATATTGAAAATCAATTTTAATAGATTGTTTCTTGATAGAGCATTTATATTGCAATGCCTATCTTAATTAATGGGCTTACAAAAATATAAATGAGGATGAAATGGGATAAAAATCTGATTATCTAAGTGTTCCCAGTTACCTTTTCTGTGTACAGTGAGGAATTAAAAACATTAATAATAAATGGAAAGCTTATTTTGTGGACACACATGCACTTTCACATCATAAGCCTCCCCCCAACCTCAGCACTGTGCCTATTCCCAACCCCTGTTACTTTGTTCCTCCCCACCTTTTACTAGGTTACTCATATCTGAAGAACAGTGTGGTCAGCCCAGGCATGGAATGGCATAGCATGGTTGGAGTATTACATGCATTACAGTTAATATTTATTATGTCAAATGTGGACCATGATTATGAATCAGATGCTGTCATCTCAGCCAGTGCCACAGTGTATTACATCTGTCTCTGCCTCACATGGTCAGCCCTGCAGATGGGCCTTTCAACAGCTCTTCATTAGATCCACCTTATAGTCCTACCTCAGGCACATCCTCTCCTCTGATAGCACTACCCTGCTCTATCTATCTGTGTACCAGCATGCTGTGTAACATTACACACATGGTAAATATCTTAGGGCACTGCCACAGGCATCTAGTTAGCAGAAGCAAAGCCTTCATAACTCTGTGCTCAAGTTCAAAGATGGTGTGGGTCTTCAGCAGTGTGTACTTGCATGCAGTCTCCATCACAGTCTGTTGAGTTATTTATAGGTATCATCAGCCATGGCGCCATGTGTGAAGATAGGTAAAGGCTGCAAGCCTAGCCAGATAGAATTTTGTAGATAATTCTGTCATTTGTAAATATTAATATAAGCCACAGGCCTGTTCTCTTAAATAGAAGAAAATCCTGTTAAATATTGAACTTCAAAAATGTAACAACAGTGCACTCTGCTGTAGGAAAGCTGATAAGTCAAGCAGTGTGTAATTGTTTGATGTCAAAACTTGGAGCCGAGATGTCTAGATAAAGGCATTCTGCCTATTGTTTTGAGGTCAGAATTAATGGCTAGAATTTACATCTATAATTTCTTTTATTGCTCTGGCTTTCTGACCCGCTGCAAGATCAAAAGGGCTATTAATCTCTGAATTTCTGTTAGCCTGGAAAAACCATAAAATTGTTAAGAATGATGTAATGTGAAGCAGCGCTGTGTTATCAATTTAAGGAGAGAGAATCAGAGGTCATTTAGCATTTGTCTTGAGAACATCCAACTCACCAATATCTGCCTATGCTCTAAATGTAAGTTTATTTTAGAACTGTGTTTTCTCTTAGATATGGCTAGGAAATAGGAAGATTAGATTACTTTTTTTTCTGTATTGATGTACGAACTTTTCTACTGTATTATTTTAAGCATTTCTCTGTGATCTCTGAACTCGTGACTAGTACTGTGTAGTAAGAAGTATTGTCTTGTGTTTTTATTGTTTATTATTAAATATTTTTAAACCTTTCAACTGTGGCTGTTTTGTGTAGAGATAATTTTAGCTCTAGAGTACATTGCATGTATATAGTGATACTGTCCAAGTCACTCCAATAAGCTTTGCTGTTCAGTCACACTTACCATTTGGATAAAAATATTGCACAGTAATAACTGTACACACTTTTTAAGGGCCTTTTTAGTAGCTGATATTAGTGGGTGGTGGCAGCTGGTACTATCTTTTAGACTGGGGCAGAAAGGGGACACAGCTGGAAAAAATGTGCCAACCTTCCCCAGGAGTGTCTGTGTGGTTGTATATAACTCTTATCTCAAAGTGTGTGTGTGTGTCAGCTACTTGGGTAGGGACACGAAGCACTGGTTGAACAGAGAGGGTGCTGGAGGCTTTAGCTTGCCCACTAGGCTGAGATCTGGACCTTATAGCTGTGCCAGTGTGGGGATCTAGAGAGAAAGGGAGAAACCAGCCCCAGACTGACTGTGATCTCTGTGTGCTCTTAAGGGAAATTGTACTTTACTGTGCGTGTATTTGTTTTCCTCCCCTATGTGGACACCCCTCACTGGTATTAGTGGTGAGGACTGAGGCTCCTTGATTCCTGGGCCAGTGCACAGGCATCACACCCTGGCACATCTGGCATCACCAATGAGATGTCTCTAAGGCATGTCACCCTGCATGAATCACTGATATGTCAGACATGTGCCTGATGTAGGAATTATGAGAACTGCCTGAGGGTACTCTGACACATTGTATATTATATCCTGTGGATTGCAGACCATCTGGTGATTTATGGATTAGAACTCCTTATGTTAATATACTGTTCTCCTTGTGTCCCAGGTGGGGTCTTTATGGCAATTTAGCTGCACGTGAAGGTACCAAGTTCCCTATGAATCTGTGTTATTTCATAGAATGCCTTCATAGTATTGTTTTTTCTCTCTTCTGTGGTATGGGGGAACCACATATGCTTCTCCACATGCTGCAGTATGTCATCAAGTGAAGTATCCATGAAGCACATACCTACAATATACCCATTCTGTCTCCAATTGGTTGCTGGAAGGTTCCTGTAGCAAGGATTGTCAATGCAACACATAGCTTGGTATCCACAAGAAGCAGAATTCCACTCATTCCACACACCTGTATGTGAGGGCAGCACACATATACCAGTTTCTATATAGTGTCTCTGTCCATACATTAACAATCTAGTATTTCTATGTCATGCTGGTGATGGAATGTTACGCATAGTCGAATCCTTGATCGATATGGTGGGTGATGACAAGTGCCATTATGAGTACTGGCTGCAAGGACAACCATGAAGATATACATTATAGTTAATTCTGCTGCTCCCCTTAATATTTTAATGTGGTCTCTGTCATTGTACTGCATATATCTGCATTTGAACCTTTAGCTCATCATGCAGTTTTTGCATATTTCTGAAATGCAATAACATGTTGTTTACTCTCATTTGCATTTGCCATTTGTGTCATTATCAAACTATTGTTCATCTCCATTTCATTATATGGTCATTTACACTCCATGCCTCCACAGTACTTTGTGGTCTAGTGTCAGAACTCTTTTAACAATATCTCCGAATCAGTCCAACCCAGTGTGCCACTGCTTATCACTCAACGTTGCCTTATGCATTGTGTTATTTGTTTCTGAATCCTGGCCCATGTCTCACTGCCTTTGCAAATCTCAGCATCTTCCAAGAAAATCAAGCCTCACGGTTACCTACGGTGTTGTTCAATCTGCTAGTATTTAGTACTGTGTATTTAGTTTTTTTGTTTGCCATATACGTAACATTTGAAACTTGGGCATGTCTAACAAAGACATTGTGCTGGCAGAAAAGTTCCTAGCTATTTCCTGTATTCATGAGAGGTGCATCTCATCAGTTGCAAAACAGACTGGTGAGTTACCAGTTTTCCTTCCGTGTAGGGGGCACCAAATTCCCCATCTATGACATCAGATACTGAACCACTGGCTAGACAACATAATTTTGTTTCTGTCTTGTGATGTCATATGAGGTTAAGGTAGTATTTTGTTTAGTAAGTTTTTCCTTCTATTTATTTGAAATTTTTAATGTCTTACATCTCCTTTTGCATATTGTATAGGGAAGAATGTCTTAAACTGTTTAGCCCATTGTGGACAATGACCATGCTATATAAATAGGTTTTATAACCAAGTTAAAATGTCTCTTATTTTGAACTTTGGCATGGAACTTCCAGTGACTTGTCCTTTGTATAAATTGGTAAGTGTCCTGTTTTCCTTATCAGGGAGTCACCTATTAGATTTTTGGAATTTATAAGATACTGTGGATGCCTTAAGAGCTTCCATTCCTAAGAACTCTTTCCAGTAGCTTCTGGAAGCTGTGGCTGAAGGGCTCTTCTTGATGTCTTTCCTTGTAAACTATGACAGGTGTTATTACTTGGGTATTGGAAGTTCTGATAAGTATTACTTTTGTATGTGGTGTGATTGCAAGAACCTCTGCATAAGTCTGTTTGATGATATAATTCGATTATTGAGGATTTATTTTTCAGTGACTTCTGCCTCTAGCTGTTGAATATATTGAATAAATCATACATGATAAACATGAACATGGCATTTTGATTGGTTAATAAGAATACTACAGTGCAATTAAATCACTTTTAGATAATGGGCTTAGAAAATAAATGACTCCCACTGGATATTCAACATTGCATAGCAAGGATTTAATATGTAGGTAAAGCCCACTGAAAAACTAATCCAGCAAAAGATCAAGGTGCTTATTGGTGAGACTGCAGTCTCCTTTCCAAGATGCTCTTTCTTTTCCCCTCAGTAACTGTGAAGTTCAAAACAAGCAAACAAATAAAAAAGTTAAATGCTTGCAGTCTCAGGCCTCACAACACCCCTGGGCAGTCCATTACTACTTTGTAATACCCACCCTGTAAGGCATTATTGTTCACATGATGTCAGCTTGAATATTCATGACCAAATAGAGTCAGAAAACTTGTTTTACTCAGACTGAACCTCAAAGAAGAAAGGACAACTAATAGTCTAACCACAGTCATCTTTTTAGTTGCCTGTCAACACCCTTCTTGTATAAAAACACATCATGTGTTTCTGTCTTCATTTAAAAAAATACAAAATTCCCACCAGCACAAATACCATCATGCATTATTTCAGATCTTGTATAACTGTAAGGAACATTTTTAAACTAATTCGCATTTTAGATCTTTATTATAGAAACTCACCTACATATCTCAACTTCCAAATTGTGTAAACAGTAGGAATGCACACCTCATAAAAATGAAAAATGAAAAATGAATAGGCATGAGAAATAACATTACTAGCTACCAGAGGAATAATTATGATTTGGGATTTACTCCCTCCTGACTTGAGTTATTGACCCTTTCTGCTTCAGTCTTAGAATCCAACTTGGCAAGCTGGTGGCCCCATTATAACACCCACCCCCTGGCAGACATCAGAGCAATCATTCTTTCTTTGTGAGTGTACTGAAGATAAAACATGTCCGTGAATATCTATTATTAATAAGGTTGTCAGTGATGAAACTGCTCAGTGCCTGCATGCCTGCTAAATGTAAGGCCCGGCATTAAGATGTTTGAATGAGCATAATAATAATAAGGCCTGCCTGTTACAGTAGTATATGAGGTATCAAGATAGCAAGGCTGTTTAATATAGAATTAGTACAGTGGACAAAACAGATAACAAGCTATACAAAATGCTCTGTTATTAGTTATACAGAAGGTAGTGTGGATTTAGTTACTAAATATAAAATCTTGTTTTATATTTGCTTTATCAATACACAATTGCAAGCAACAGCCAGTACGCAGTAAACTTACCAACCTTAGCAGTACATACAGAGAATAGAAATAACAAGCAGATGTTAATATTTAAAGTGTCTTAGTCAAGCACATTTTGTCTGGGCTGTGTTTTATTCCCTTATCTTGATAAAAGTGGTAGCTGATTCCTTATCTGTGGGGAAATTATGCACTGTAATGTATCCCTTGCCATCTAATTTATTTGTCGAATCTGACAGAAGGTAGTGCATCTCTGGCTGAATAGTTGAATCTTGTGTTTAGTCTGTAAGACATTGATCTAATACTAGTTGAATTGCTGTGATTGGCCTTGAATACAAATTGGACAAACACAAGAGCTAGTAATTTACTGTTAAAATTAGATATCAGCAATGAGAGTAAAAGGGATGTGCACGTCACCCGCAGAGATTGAAAATGCACTGGTGTCTATCTTCAAATGGAGGGGGACTATGAGGGTAGCATCTGTCAACAAAGTTGATAATAACTCCTTGCAAAACCCCACCCTTGGACCTTAAAGGCATACATGGGGAGGGAATGTCAGGGTGCAAGAAAAAAAACAAAACAAATCTTGATGTCTTTGAAGATGATGGCCATACCATAGCTACCTTGTCATAAGATAAAGGGGAACAAATTGGTGATGATGACTCTGGTGGTAGCTTGGGTGTTGGTAGGTGCCAAATGATAAAGAGACACCTGAAAATAAATAAAACAATGCCCGTGTGACTGAGATTCCAGGTCAACAAGAATTCACAATGCGAAGGACTTAGCACAGATGTGTTAAAGATGTTCATGAATGGATGACCAACACAGAAGTTGAAGTGATGTGTCTCTCAGTTCTTCAGTAAGGCACCTGATAGTTATGCACTCCATTTAATAAGCACATTAGCATCCTAGGCTGAATCTTAAGTAGGATCTAAGGTAATGCATTTTATAGCCAACATAAAACAGAACATCAGAGTAAATCGAATATCTGTTGAAGAACTTGAAGCCATGACTTGGTATTTTTGAGCTCAGAGCTCAGTACTTAAGCTAGCCCTCTTCAAAATGTGTGATGTTGTAGAAGGGCTAAAAGGAGAATATACCTTTAACAGATGACACTAAACATCTTCAAAGGTAATTCACATGATTGTTCACCATGTAGTAAAGGAATACTCAAAACTGTGGCAGCTTAGACTTGTTACAGGCAAGTGTAATGTGACATATCTAGAACAAACAAATCTATGCAAAGTAAGAATAATACTAAGAGCATCAAAAGAGAAAGTGCTGTTGACATTTAATTACTTAAAAGCAGACAAGCCTTATGAGAAGTTGGTAAGTAGAGCTTTGGTACTGGATTCTTATCAGGTATTACCTGTAAAAAGCACAAAGTTGTCTTACCATTCTATAAACAGGTGCCAAGACTCCAGTCCTAAAAGAAACATAGCTTAAAGAAGGGCAACTAAAATGCTACAGGGTATTAAAATGTCTTACTATGGATAGCCTATAGAAAATGGGGGCATTAAAGATGGCTGTAACACCTTAGTACAACTGATATTACCCCAAGAAGTTTTATTTTTCAGAAAATTAGATGTGCAAAAATAAAAACGTTCATACCAGGGGTGTAGTCGGTGAATTCCATTTTGTAGTCACAGACTTTTATTGCTGCCCCCCCAACCCACCTGGCATTTAAAAATTGGGCACATCTCTCAAGCTGTCCCCCCCCCTGCACTTAATATGTGTAACATTTCAACTGCTCAGTCAAAAACTATTTAGAGATATTGCTTTAGTTACAATCTTCTCTGTAAACAAGCTATACACTTATTGTCGTAGACATTAATTTGAACTGCTATAGGCATAATATGACTTAATAAAGCCCCAGAGTTTCTGATGCTCAGAAAAAATGTACTGTATTGAGTAGAAAGAGTATGCCTGGCTGGACTCTTGGTTCATACTCTTAAATTAAACGTGTGAAAACTCAGTGGAAATTTAAAGATACATTTTTGTTTCTCTTGATGAGTAGTGGATGCATGTAGCTGCCCTTCTGAAGAAGCAATGAGATAAAAATTTTGAATGGATTTCAGAAGGCACAGGACTTTTATAAAGAAATTCTTGAAAGTGATACCAGGCTATAGGCTGCCTTGGTTTAAATGGGCTCTGCATCTTACTCAAGAATTATAAGATAGGGGAGTATTTATGTGTGTGAGGCAGTCATTACTTCCAATAAAGCCCATGTTTTTTTTAAGTTTACTCAGAAGTGAGGTCGGAAAAATATGTAGCAAGATGCAGAGCCCATCATTACACTGGCAGCACTGTGACTTAATGGTGAGTGTTCTGCCAGATATCTTCAGGGTTTAGGTTTCATTCCTGATCTCCATTCACTGTTTATATGAGGTACATGTAATCTCTCTCGGTTTGTGTTGGTTATCTCCCTGTATTCTGGTTTTCTCCGTCTTCCCAAAAAATGTACCACACTTCATTGTTCACATATGCTCAACATTTTTCATTGCCTTTGTGGTCTGTATCATGGCAGAAAAGGGACCATCTCACATACTTGGTTTACATTTGATAAACAGATAAATGTACTGACATTCAATTCTCTTCTGTCTGGCAACACTAGCCATGTAGCCTCACTATTCAAGCAGCCATTTTATTTTTACTTATTTAGCTATCATCACATTAACTGCTAAGCTGTTTTGCCAGCTTTGTTACCTTCTTTCCTGTGCTACTAATTGAATTCATGTGACTTTTTAAAAAGCAGAATTTAGAACCACTGTTGTCTGCAAACAATTCATGACAAGTGTTTCATATGGAAAGCTATAAAAAGGTACGTCTGTATAAAGCGACAGAGTTGCATCAATCTTACGAGGATGAATACATAAAATATCATCTCACTTTTTGGTAAATTCTGTAACTGTCTGTCAAACAGTGAACCTGAGTCACACGTAGCTTCAGATAGCCTTCTTTTTCCTTAAAATCCCCTCATTTGACACTAGCTTCTAGAAAGTAAAATCATCAAATGTATAATTTTGTTTGTTCAAGGTCCCCATAAAACACCATACTGAGTATTCCATCTTTATAATTGCTAGCAGCCCACACACCAACTGAATCACAACAATGCAGAACAAAGGAGGCCTATCACATGCTCGGAAACTCGTCCTATCCACTGCAGGCTGCAAGGCATTATGAGACACTCATTAATGACAGCAGTGGATCTGCTAGAAAAGTAAGTAGCATAAAAAAACAGGCTGCGTGGAAGTAAAACAGTGCATAGGGTTTGCAAAAATTAAAAATAAACTAGCAGATTTGCATGTTGGAAATATTTGTAAGTCCCACTTTCCCACTTCCGTAGTAATGCCTACAGCAATGCTGAGACTGTAAAAATATAGGGCTGCGGGTAGCTAAACCTTTGATGCACTGTACTGACTTGAGGTCTGCAGACTGCTTCATGGTATGTTTACAGGCACCCAGTAGTGCCTTTATTTTTGATGCCTTCTGAAGATACAGTCAAAATGCAAGAGGCAAGTAATTCTTTCCCTAGTGCTTCAAAAACTGCATATTAAACAAAACAAGTATATATATGAGTCTACTTGATCTAATCGAAAACCCGCATATTGAGACAACATTACTGAAACCTCTTTTCAACGAACACTCGGATCATCAAACTGGAACTCTGGGAAACAAACCACTTGCTCAGCTTCACAAAAACAAAGCAAATGAAACCCACCCATGTGGAGGGCTTCACCCCCCACACCCCCTAGCTAAATATACCAACTCCAAGATCACATTACAATGGGGAAAGGGGCAAAGCTCACCATGCTGGCCAAGTGGTTCATTTCCTGGAGTTTCTGTTCAGTGATCCGAGTGTTCATTGAATAGAGGTTTTGGCAATGTCATCTCGACATTTAGTGATTCGGGTAAGTCGGTTTTCGATTATATCAATGTATATATATATATATATATATATATATATATATATATATATATATACATATATATATATATATATATATATATATATATATATATATACATACATATATATATATATATATATATATATATATATATATATATATATATGCAAACAAATGGCAGATACATTACTGTTTGCAATTGTACCATACTTTGCAATGTAATCAGGAATGGCTGTAAACTGTGTATGTATTCTATAAAGGTAAGTATGTATCTACTGTTGCATATGCCACTTCTGTAAGCATAAGCCGAATGTGTAAGAATAAGAGGTGAAATTTCACACTGGGTGTACTCTGAAAATGTATGAAATATAAGGCCTAGTATGTTAATAAATGTGCCAGAATGCTCTCTGTGTCTAGAGAACCAATAGTTAACCAGCAGAGCAGCTAAGAATCCTTTTTCAGACATTTCTCACAATCAGCTGCACAACTTATAAAAACTGCACCTTTCTGTATTATTGTAAAAATCAGAAGTTAATACATTGTGCTGTTGGAAGTGAGTTTACTATGCACTGACAAGGACCTAACATGAGCCTAGGCAGTGTTATGGTTAGAATTCTATAGTTCTGAACTGTGGTTAAGAATTGTTATCAAAACCAAGAAGGTGTATCTCATTAATACCAAAAGCAAAGAGCATGTTTACAGTTTGCAGTCATCACAGGCCATGGCGAGCCAGTTGAAACCACATAATCTACCAAATAAATTGACTGCTTTTATCACTTAAGTGTTGTGGGAGGGAAGGGGGGGCAGGAACCCATCTTGGTACTCACCGGGCATAAAGCAGAGAAACCTATTCTGGACAGGAAGTCAGCCCTTTATGGGACTTGCAGGCATAGTTGCTGATGTATGGCACATATTAACTAGCAAGCCAAAATGCTTCCAATTTACCTATTTAGTGGCTTTGAGAGGGGAGGAAACAGAAAGGGCAGGATTCACGAAGCCTCCGTGTAAGAGTTACAAGGCTTACACTGAGGCTGCAGTTAAACTGTGTGACGTCAGCATGTCATGCATATGCATGAGGGCATGCTGAATCACACCTAAGGCTTACACGGTCCATGGAAGACAGTAGGGGGCATGTCCGTAGGCCGAGCCCTGCAAACGGACACGCCCCCAGAAGAGTAAAAGTCCCGAAAGTAAACCCCCCCGACAGAGTCCATGGAAATGTGAATAAACACAACACAACACATGCCCCCACAGACTATGAACACAAAATATATAAATGAACATGTTATATATTTTTTTTAAATTGTAAACATGTTTGCCCGTGAGTGTGCTCGTTTGCGCGGGCGTGCCCGTAGCTTAGCCACAGTTAGCAGTCAGTGGAAAAGCATATAAGAACTAAATATGCAAAGTAAGCCAAAAAGGAATAGCGTAGCGGTAGAGACGTTGGCTGAAGAGCAGGCAGTCATGGTTTGAGACCCCACAACATCAATTTTTATTTTAGTGAAATAAGCACGAAACAAGTCCCTGACATATATGTACACATATAAAATTATATTTTATGTAAAATGTAATGAAATGGGCCATTTATTTTGAAGAAATGTGAGATAACAAAATAATAAAAAATGCCAGATGTGCCTATAGCTGAGCTACAGTTTAACAAGTTGAGTGCATCTGCCCGTAGGTGAGCAGTGGTTTAACAGGTGTAAAATGAGTGCCCGAAGGTGAGCAATGGTTTAACAGGTGCAAAATGAGTGCCCGTAGGTGAGCAGTGATTGAACACGCTGAAACTGTGTGCACCTAGCTGAGCTGAGCGTAATATGCGTGCTGACAGCCAAATGAAGCGTAAACCAGCGTAACCCGTTTGCGCGGAGCTGCGCACCGCGCCAACAAGCTAACCGACGGGCAACGTTGAGCAAGCTGTAATAAAACTGCCTTTACACAGACACACCTCCTAGCCTGTCTAGACAGTCATAAAATATAAAAAGTAGTGACCAGGTTCAAACCCAGGATACCAAGCACCATAGTCAAAGTACTGAACCACTAAGCCATGACAGCTGTACTGAGAAATGCAGTAATAGCAAATATATAGGAATGAATAGAAAGAGGAGCATGACAAAGCAGGTTTTGTGAAGCTGATACAATTCCAAAATGGCCAATCACAGATAAGTGCGGGAAAAACGGCATATATAAGCCCCATAGGCGGGAATACACAGCATAACTGATTGTAGAACTAACTTGCAGCCAGAATGTCAGGTGTAGGTGAGGGTAGTTGCTTTCGAGCACACAGGTGGGGCATTGAGGAGTCCAAATATATGGTTTGGCTCCTTGTCCACAATCATGAGGCCCAACTCATGCAGGGCCAGGTCCTGTGGGGAGCATATAGGGCTGAGACGTGGGACCGGTTGGCTCATGATCTTACCAGTGCCACAGGGATTCCAAGGACTGGTGAGCAGGTCCATCACCACCATGCGGACCTGAAGAGACGGAAGCAGGACCAACTGAACCTTTGGATCCAGGAGGCCCGGCAAATGCCCAACGCCCCACTACTGAGTAAGATACATCTAATTATTTATGTAAGAAATTAACCTAGCTGATATTATGGAGATGTGTATTCCAATATTACTTTATTTATATTACAGCTGCAGGTGTCCGTTCCGTGAACCGTAGAGCCTATGGCGATAGGCTTGTGTGGTTGCGCCACCAGGCAGGTCAGTAATCCTCTCCCTGTAACTGTAAATAAATATAAAAGTATGACAGTTAGCAAAAGAGTGCAGTGTAGTCACTAAATAATAAAATGTGCAAGTAACAGTGTAAGAGGGTTTGCAAGTATTGCTTGATTACAAAAGTGTGTTGCAGTCTGTAATCCAAACAGAAAAATGAAAATGTCTGAAATAAAAAGTCTGAAATAAAGATGTCCCACCTGTAATATATTAGTACACAACCTGCAGCAGGCTGAAAAGTACAGCTGCAGAAGCTGAGTAAAACACGTGTGAAATATATCCCTGTTGAAATACTGAAACATGACAGAAGTTAGACTGTTGGAAAGGATTGTAATAACTACATGTAAAACATGTCAATAAAGCCTAGAAGTAAGTACCATCCTGAATTGTAAAAATAAAACAAGTGAGAGAGTGTGAGAAAGAGTTATGAATCCACCAATAAAGTAGTAATAACTCCTGAATAAAGTATACTGCAGTCAGTACAGAATGAAATGAATGTGACAAGCAGAACCAAACTGCGAAATGTGTTCAAAATGTTCCTGCAGCTGGAATGTGTATCCCAAAATCTGGATATGTTGCACTCAGTCTGCAATATGCAGATAGTATGGTTGTCTGAAATACCAAACATCCACAGTTGTCTATAGCTATATAAAGCAAATGTAGCAGGATGATGTAGCTGAACCGAGCCAGATATGAACGTGTATGAATAAAAATGAAAATGTATATTGATGTAGCAGTAACATTCCTATCACCAACTTGAAGTAGTTATCACATAGGAAACTGTAGGTAGAACTGTAGTGTGTATATATCTGCAGCTAGTAGAAATGTACAGCATATGTATTGGTATTTGAAGGTGTTAATTATATTTTCTTCACCCTATCCTATAACCACATATAATCCATTCCACATGAAATTGGTATGTGCAATCACAATTAACACCCCTGGACATTTGTCCCGTTGGGTCATACATATTTGCATGTACATTGATGCATCTGCCCTGTTTATACATCCAAACCTGAAGGCCTGTTGCCATCAATCAACCCTGCATGTTGTTGGACTGTGTATTGCTGTTCAAATTATGCATGTGTTATGCTTGCTGTTCAATGGTTTGAATATCTGGGTGTTTGGTTAATGGGAATACTAATGCATGCTGTTACAACTAATTGTGAATGGTATTGTATGTTACTAACCCAAACTGTCATGACATAATGCAAAACATAGGACGACAGGGAAGGCGAGTTCCAGCGGACCCACCTCTCCCACCTCAGCTGGTGAGTGCACCTGGCAGTAGTGCCCAGTCTGGACCCTCCTCCAGTGGCCCTGTGCACCTGCGGGTGGAAGCACTGCAGGGGATGGGGCTCATTCCCCCTCTGCAAGTGTGACGGAGGAGAACCACCACTCACCCTCTGTAGCGTCCGGACTGTGGTGCGTAGGGAGATCCAGGAAGCTGTTCTTGGGCCCCTACACCAGCTTGAGGCACAGGTGGCACAACTAACGGGCATGCCTGCTGCCCGGCCTACACAGCCCCGTCCTGGGCAGTGAAGGCACAGTGGCAACTGCCCATGGGTGTGGATATCAGTTCCACTGTTGCCATCTGTGGGCTCATGGTCTCTAGATATCCAAACATCCGTCCCCGTCAATTGTGTAACCCCCCCACACGTGTCATACACCACCCTGTATGCGTCTTGTTTGTCTTGTCTGTTGATCTACCCAACCTACCTCCCCAGCTATACCGACTTCCTTTACCTGACATACCACTCTCACCTGAAAAAAAAAAAAAAAGGGCAGTCTGTACCCACAAAATACTTATGCCCCATACATAGCTGCCCATTTCGCACACATGTCTGCTGGACATGGAAACTGTCAATTACAAGTGGCTGTACAAGTATTATTGTTGTCCTTACACCTCTCTCAGGGGTGGAAGGTTTCAAATGTCACACCAAATTACAAACATATGCACAGCTGTTGCTGATGAAGAAATGGGCAGCTATGGGCCTTACCTACATCCCTCCTGCAAAACCCACGCTTGTTTCCCTACTGTCTTACCCTCATTGTGACCCCTTTTTCACCACTTTCCTGTCTCCCCATTTTCATTTCTTTCAAAGAAAATAGCGCGGGTGTGCGCAAGAGTAAGCACTTTTAAGCGGTTGTAAGCGGGTGTGCGTGGAGCTGAACGCCAGTGCACATGCGGGAGCTCCGCGCAAACCAGTGCTAACCCAGTTACAACTGCTTAAAAGTGCCTTAGTCACTCTGAATGACAGGTCCTGTAGTCTGTTCAAAAGCAAAATAAAATTTCACTGTCAGTCCCGAACCCAGGACCTTGGAAACAGTAGTCTGCATGACTTACCACTAAGCCATGACTGTTATATAAGAACATTGTGCTACAATAAATATATCATGTAATAGTAGGAATGAATGTAAAGAGAATATAGGATGTGTAGTACACAAAGCATGTCATGTATATTTACTGTCAAATCTAGTGGATTTCTATAATAGTAGTGTGCGAACAGAAACAGCCTTGCTAGTTGGTAGCTAGTAGGTAATAATGTCACTGTAGCACCTTGCAAGCCACACACATACTCACAGCAGGATAATCACTGCCCATACCCCACAACCTCTTACAGGAACACATCCGGACCAAGTAATAAAATATGTGGAGCAAAGGGCCAAAAACAGGGACACATTCCAAATAATGTTACAACAAACTTAGACAGTTCAGAGAGTAACAGGTTCTGCATTTTGTTGGATGTTTGGAAGGGTATGAAGTCTGAAACTTAAATGTTTGTCACTATATTCTGACTTGAGCCCAGAGTGATTTGCCAGAAAGAGCTGTTCATGAGATATTGACCAAAATATGAGGCAGAAATGTGGACAACCTGCAAATATCTGTACACTTGAGAGGTCTGACACTGCCATATTTGAATAGTTAAGAGCCTAGACATAGCAACAGTGACTGAGTTACAGGGATGCCCCACAGACTCCATGTGAAATGTACAAACAGTAGGCAGAAAGGTGTTACAACACATGCAATGGTAACTATGAAGTCCTGAAAGTATGCACCACTTGCACGGCAGAAATAGTGTAGTAATACATATGCTCATGCTATCCCACAGTCACAACTGCAGAATACCAGCAATTTAATGGGTGTACCCCACTGATATGTACCATTCCATGAGGCAGATAAAAGATGCACCTGAGAGTCTCTGGGGCCTGCTCAGCAGCATACTCAAATACCCTAATAGATGTCAAGGCCCACACCATGGCCAGACCACACTGCATGCAGTAACACCCTAGCAGATATAGCAAGCATTCCAAGGTGTGAATGTACATGGAAAATAGAAAAGCCACAGCAACACACTATAGTCAAGACACCTAGCAGGCATACAAGTAGTGAATGTAAAGGGCAAATATTGAAGCCATACAACAAAGTGCAAGAGCCACTGCTATACACCAGTTACACCACATGTCCCACAGGAAAGCTCACACACCCACATTAACAGTAGTAGTAGTCTTAGGTGTCAGTGTACATACACACTTAGTACAGGAAACTGGAGAAATGAATGGATAAATGTTAATCTACAACACAGCCGGAAATATGAGAGATATACTAACCTTTACACTCACAGAACAGTGTCCACAGCATACCAGCATGGTCCCTGCCCTTCAAATCTGAAAGGGCTACACCTATCTCACATACCTTTTTATAGCACTGTCCTGAAATCACGGTGAGAACTGCAATCAGTACACTGGCTCAAGGACAGAACCCACATGGTTAGAATTGCCGGAGCCATGTCAGACTCCAAAACAGTTACAAGTGGTGTCCCACAAGGCTCAGTCCTGGGGCCTCTCTTGTTCGGTATATATTTCTCAGAGGTACAGGCCAACATGGAAGGACTGTGGCTGACCAAGTTCGCAGATGACTGCAAACTGGCCGTCATAATCCACGGCCGCCATAATCGACTCTCCAGCCAACACAAGCATCCTCCAAAAGTGCCTCAGAGAAACAGACAACTGGTGCCAGAGCCATGGCCTCAAGCTAAATGCTGAACAGTGTATAGTCATCCCCTTTGGCAAAAACAAAGTGCCCACAAATTACTACATAGGTGGTAATCCATTAAGTACAGAAGAAGTAATTAGGGACCTGGGGACCCAAGTTGATAGCAATCTCTCATTTGACAGCCACGTAGCCAAATTGGTTAGTAAAACATTTTATATAGCCCACCTCATCATGAAGGGATTCACATGTAGATCAGGGGAGGTCATTGTGCCTCTTTACTCATCCCTCAGCAGGCCCATAATTGAGTACAGTGCCCCTGTTGGGATGTACCTTACCAGACACCTGCAGCAACTGGAAAGATCCCAAAAGTACCTCACCAAGAGGATTAAAGGGCTCAAACAGATGCCATATGCTGCCCGGTTAAAGAAACTCCAGCTCTACTCAGTGGCATGCCGCCTGTTTACAAATATTTTTTGATAGAAAAACCTGTGATACCAGTAATTAGAGGTTTACCTAAGGTACACAAGACCACACATAATCCTCCGCTTAGACCAATAGTATCTGGCAGAGGCTGGTTAACTGAGACAATATCTATTTTTCTAGAAAAAAACTTGAGACCAGACATGGAATCTACTAGATCTATATTACGTGATACGAAACAGTTCTTAGAAACACTAGCACCTTTCAATGAGAATAATATTCTAGAAACTACAGATTATATGGTAACACTAGACGTTGTTTCTCTTTTCACCTGCATACCCAATGATGTAGGGATAGATTTCTTAAGGTTATATTTGTTAAACAAAGGACTTAGCAACAATCAAGTTATTAAACTCACAATGCTGTTAGAAATGGTTCTTTGTCACAATGTTTTTACCTTTAACAATGAATACTTCCTTCAAATTAAAGGAGTAGCTATGGGCACATCTTGTGCAAACTCTTATGCTAACCTTGTGTTAGCATACTGGGATAATACGTATGTTTTAGAACATTTGGCTTACTCCACTTCTATAAGATATTACAAACGTTTTGTTGATGACCTTTTTTTAATTTGGGGAGGCACACTAGAGCTTCTAAAAGAGTTTGTTCTATATATCAATGGAACTACCACATTTCTTAGGTTGACTGAAATGTATTCACAAAATACAATTGATTTTTTAGATGTGACACTGAGGAAAAGAGACAATACTCTAGAAACAGAAGTATTTAGGAAGGTATGTAGGAAGAATGCTATTCTTCACAGAAGTAGCATGCACCCCCCCCATATACACAGAAACATTGTGAGTAATCAAGTGAAACGTTTTTCTAATATAACTAGTGATGATTTGGTTTTCTCTGATGCATTAAAAACTATAGAAAGTGATTTTAGGCATAGAGGCTATTGCAATAGAGATATGCGTCCATTGGACACTTTTGAACGTGCACATCTAGGACATCCTTTTATTAAAAAACAAGGCAGCATAGATGAGAGACCTATAGTGAGGAATAATGAAAAGAGGAAACTAGTGATACCCTTTACTAATAATAATACTTCTATTGCCAACATTATTAAGAGACATTGGAACATTTTACAGTTAGATGATGGTATAAAAGACTTAGTGGGTGAAAAACCATCCTTTAGCTATAAGTATACTAAATCTTTAAAACGTATGCTTTGTTATGAGAGAGTGCCTAAAAATAAGATCTCCTCTGAGAGAAAGGGTACATTTGCATGTCGCTCTTGCAACTAGTGTATATATATAATGAAATCTAATGTTTTTATACATCCAGATATTGGTGTTAAATATGAGTTTAATGAATACGCTGATTGTAAGTCAAGAAATGTGATTTATCTAGCTTCCTGCATAAAATTTTATTGTTTCTATATAGGAAAGACTAATAGAACCTTAAGAGAAAGGATACAAGAGCATTTGTATGCTATACATAGAGAGAATGAAGGGAATGCCCTAGCCAAGCATGTACTACAAAATGACACCACACATGCCTTTAGATTTTTAGTAATAGGACAGTTAACAGAGACTGAAAGACTTGGTAATATTGGCAGTAAGACAGAAAAAGCTGAGGCAAAATGGATTATTAAGCTATCTGCGAATAAAGGTCATGGTCTCAATGATAAATTTTCATTGAGACCATTTTTATTAGATAAACCTTTGAAACATTAAACATAAGTCTCACCATGCAATATGTGTTTTAGTATGTTTTAACATTTTATTTCTACTATTCATTTATTAATATGAGATCTTTATGATATATTTATATAATTTTTATGGAAAGGAAATGATGTATTTTTGTAACTCACATGTGACTTGCTAATGTGTTTTTCATTGGTGTTTTACTTATATATAAGTTGATTTAAATTTTATGGTTTGTTGAAGTCTGATGAAGCGTTCCAAGCAACGTGAAAGCGCTTACTTATTCGAATAAAGGACTTGTCTTTTCATTCATCTGGTTTTGCTTCGTTTGTTGTGGAGTATCATCCTCTTCTGATTTTGGATTTGTGCTTTTTTTGGGAGGTGATACCTTACCCTGACAGTGTTCTTTTCTTGCTAAACATTTTATATAGCCCACCTCATCATGAAGGGATTCACATGTAGATCAGGGGAGGTCATTGTGCCTCTTTACTCATCCCTCAGCAGGCCCATAATTGAGTACAATGCCCCTATTGCGATGTACCTTGCCAGACACCTGCAGCAACTGGAAAGACCCCAAAAGTACCTCACCAAGAGGATTAAAGGGCTCAAACAGATGCCATATGCTGCCCGGTTAAAGAAACTCCAGCTCTACTCAGTGGCATGCCGCCTGTTCAGAGGCGATCTGTGCCTGACGTATAAAGCCATGTCCAACCCGGAATTAATGGACATGCTGCACCTCAGAATATCCAAATCCCATCGAGCTATGCACTCGAGAGACCTGAACCTCTGCACTGAAATAAATAGGACATGCTGGAGGGACAGATTCATAACCCAGAGGCTCCCTTTACCCTGGAATACAATCCCAGTCCAGGTTAGGCAGAGTCCCTCATTGACTCTCTACAAGAGGAATCTTGATGAGTGGATGGGAGATCGTAGGTTTACCCCGGGTATCACTTCTGTGTCATTGTTAGACAGAGGCACAGTATACTAACCTCAGAAAAGGGCATAGCAAATTAATTTAAAATGGGTGGCAAAAGCCAAACACATTCTGGCTAGGCTTATAAATGCCCTAGGGCAGATAGCCTAGTATGAACCTATGAACCTATGAACCTATGTACCTTGTTACCCATTGGCCCTATGTGCTGTTAATCACCATGGCAATCACAATACTATGGTAGCATGTGCAAAGGTCACTTGTCAGTCACCTCTATGGTACAGTTGTGGTATATGTGGGTCATATGGCAATGTCACAGCTGCCACATGTACACAGTCAACCCTCTCCCCTACACATGGACGTACAACACATGTATGAGATGCAACCACATAGCCAAACTGGGGACTAAGCACTCCGAACCCAGTAGTGGCATAACCTGTCAGGTGGCATGAAATACTACAGTGACTACAATACCAGTCTGATGTAGACCTACACTGACAGCAATCCAAACACGTGAACCCACTGGGCCATTCGTGGAGCCTCAGAATAGCATCCTGCCTGAGCAGCAGACACCTCTGCAGCTGGCACACAGGCATACGTTGAGCCAGAACACATCACATGCAGCACATAGAACACAAATCCTGTGTGCCAAACAGTCACAGCCTGTACGGCTAGACAACACACCTGCTACAGTTGTGTTAGGTACCTTTATTGCCCGGTACAGTGAGGTCCCACTCATCAGGCTGGACAAGGTGAAGGTCACAGTGATATGCCCGTGGGGCACTATGGTCCACCACATAACACAAGCATACAGGTCAGTCAGAGGCATGGAAACATATGACTCAGTCATTGTCCATGCCACTATGGCTGACCTGTGATGTACCTCCCTGGACTACATGAAAGGGAACATGGAAGGGCTCTCTGAGCATGTGGCACAGGCTGGTATGACCCATGGGAACTAATGAAGGTCATGGGTACATATGTGTATTTGGCACACACATACATCATCTGGGTCCATTGCCATTACTGGTTTAATCAATGTCATGCATTATTGTGAACAACAACCCACACACATGGGAATTCTGTGTCACAAAAACACCCGTGTCATGTGTGGAATACAAAGCCAAAACTAACTGTGCTATGACAGTAGTGAAAGATGCAGTAGAAGAGCGTGCTATTTGCATTACTGGGAGAACTGGCCTCTTCCACTGTACTTGTAGGGTGCTGACATCATCTCTGTGTAGAGATTGGAATATGCAGCAGCTGGTGTGTTGTACTGGTTGGCAAAAGGGTCAGTTCTCTCACACATGTAATTGCACACACCCTACTTCCACCCTCAAAGCCATAACTAACTGTGCTATGACAGTAGTGAGAGACGCAGTAGCAGAGCGTGCTATTTGCATTACTGGGAGATTTGGCCTCTTCCGCTGTACTTGTAGGGTATCATCTCTGTGTAGAGATTGGAATATGCAGCAGCTGGTGTGTTGTACTGGTTGGCAAAAGGGTCAGTTCTCTCACACATGTAATTGCACACACCCTACTTCCACCCTCAAAGCCATAACTAACTGTGCTATGACAGTAGTGAGAGACGCAGTAGCAGAGCGTGCTATTTGCATTACTGGGAGATTTGGCCTCTTCCGCTGTACTTGTAGGGTGCTGACATCATCTCTGTGTAGAGATTGGAATATGCAGCAGCTGGTGTGTTGTACTGGTTGGCAAAAGGGTCAGTTCTCTCACACATGTAATTGCACACACCCTACTTCCACCCTCAAAGCCATAACTAACTGTGCTATGACAGTAGTGAGAGATGCAGTAGCAGAGTATGCTATTTGCATTACTGGGAGATTTGGCCTCTTCCGCTGTACTTGTAGGGTGCTGACATCATCTCTGTGTAGAGATTGGAATATGCAGCAGCTGGTGTGTTGTACTGGTTGGCAAAAGGGTCAGTTCTCTCACACATGTAATTGCACACACCCTACTTCCACCCTCAAAGCCATAACTAACTGTGCTATGACAGTAGTGAGAGACGCAGTAGCAGAGCATGCTATTTGCATTACTGGGAGATTTGGCCTCTTCAGCTGTACTTGTAGGGTGCTGACATCATCTCTGTGTAGAGATTGGAATATGCAGCAGCTGGTGTGTTGTACTGGTTGGCAAAAGGGTCAGTTCTTTCACACATGTAATTGCACACACCCTACTTCCACCCTCAAAGCCATAACTAACTGTGCTATGACAGTAGTGAGAGATGCAGTAGCAGAGCATGCTATTTGCATTACTGGGAGATTTGGCCTCTTCCACTGTACTTGTAGGGTGCTG